>NC_057798.1:248429189-248719949 GCF_018294505.1 Triticum aestivum
TTGTGTTTATCCTCTGGCTGGAAATACACGTGCACCTCATCGTGCAACTAGAAGCCACTGAAAGCACCATTGCTCAAAGACCTCAGAAGCGATCTCGTGTATTGAATGACTGAGAGCTTCTTGTGGCCTTGCATCAGAAACAAGATAAGCACCATGACTGGCTAAAGCGTCAGATGCAGAGCCTCTTGGTGGATGTTAATCTCATTCGAAATCTTGCCACCAAGAATGCATTCGTATCACATGAAGCCTGTCGGAGGTCCTGGAAGAGTGTGACATTGCTAAGCTCCGAAGACGATCTTCGCGAAGATGGCTTCACAGAGCGCTACAAATTTGATTCTACACCTCCCCGGAATGCCGCCTTGTGTCGTACTCCTTCCCTAGAAGACTCAGAGTATTCATCTTCGGCTGCAACTATTGTTGCGAGAGTCGTCGATGACGAAGATGATGCCACTTCACTAACCATGACTTCGCCGCGTCTTGACACTGCACCAAGCCCATCTGCACCACCAAACTCCAATGTCGACCCTGCACCTTCATCTACTCCTGATGGGAATGAGTAGATGCTCTATGTCTTCAAACCTTTTTGGTCCATACTGACAAAAGGGGGAGAAGCATATGGGTTGATAGTCTTCAAGCGGGTCCATATGGGTGGTTGCTATTATTTTTGGTGAGTAGTTACAACTCTCATTTTTGATATATTTGGTTCCGTGGGTTGTAACACTTAAACTCGATGGCCGTCTGCTACTTTGTCTGCTATTATGTGATGCAATGATAAATTCCGCATGAAGTCATTCCACAGACGTCCATTTTTCATTATGCATGTCATTATCTTTGCTATATCTGTATATGAATGACAAATTGTCTTCATTAGTTGAAGAGGATCTCCACAAGTAAAACCTGCCATGTGCATTTGCATTCAAGAGCAAACTACTTATATGCACATCTTCAGGGGGAGCCTTTTGCTACTTATGAAGATAATGCCTTTACCCGTATAATTTCACATACTTTTATCCCCGTTGAAAACTTCAACCAATTTGTCATCAATCAAAAAAAGGGGAGATTGTAAGTGCATCTAGTGCCACCCCTAGTTTGTTTTGGAGTATTGACGACAAACTTGGTTGAGGGACTAATGTGTTTGTGAGAATTGCAGGATAACACAGGTAGTAGTCCCTCATTGATTCGGTATACCTACCGGAGATGGCCCCTAAAATGTGTGAAGACATTGAAGACAATGGTGGTATGTGAAGATATTCACGACGAAGATTATGACTCGAGAAGACATTCACGTGAAGACTATGGAGTGCGAAGACATAGTTGTTTCGTAGTTTCCTTTTCTTGTTTGTTGAGTCATAGGAACGACCACACTGTTAAGTGGGGTCCAAGTGAACAAAGTCAGAGTGACTGAAGTGATGCTCAACCAAATCCTATGTCTTCGAGTGAAGACTATGAGAGCAAATCTTGTCCAGAGCTGGATGAGTCAGCTTTACTTGTAGCCCAAGTCAAGCTGCCACGTGTGTTTGAAATCTGACCGTTGGACACGTGTTAGTTCCTTAGTGACCCAGGGTCATTTCGGACAAATCTGGTCGGGTTGCCTCCTGGCTATAAATAGCCCACCTCCTACACCATAAATTGTTGGCTGGTCAGAGTTAGTGCATGGCTTTTGTCGTTTGGGAGCAACCCACCTCCGAAGCATTTGAGAGAGAGATCCTTGCTAGGACAAAGCGCAAAACACCCGGAGCCAAAGAGTGTTAGGCATCACTGAAGACTTTCTGTCCGCGCGATCTGAAGACTTATTACACTTGAGGACTATGAATCCTCCAGCTGGTTAGGCATCACGTTCTGAGCATCCAAGAGTCATTGTGGATTGCCGGTGAATGAAGTCTGTGAAGGTTTGGGAGTCTACCTTGAAGACTTACCTGAGTGATTGGGCGAGGACTAAGTGTTCTTAGCTCAAGGGGAATAAGGTTAAGACGCGGTCTTCTGAGTTGAATCTCAGCCGCCCTAACCAGACGTATAGTTGTCACAACAACTGGAACTAGTCCAACAAATCCTTGTCCTCTCCAAGCAACTGGTTCTATCACTTCCCTCTCTTTACTTACAGTTTTTCTTCATGAAGTCATTGCCTGCTTGCATGATCTGATTGACTTCACTGTGTGAAGACTGTTGTTGTTTGGCTTCATATTATCTTCCATCCTGATCCATTCTACCTAGCTGCTAATAGTCTTCGTGCTTTCACATCATTGCTTACTTGACCATGGCTTGTTTAGTGTAGTCTACCTTCCCATGAATATCAATAGGTTCATTTCTATTGTCTGTCTTTGAAACTCCCATGTTTTGAAGACTTCCATAAAAATCACCTATTCACCCCCCTCTAGTCGATAACTAGCACTTTCAGCTTTTGTCTCTATCATAGAGCCCACCAAAGTTGATGAGGCATTTCTGGAACCTGAGTGGATTCAAGCGGTGCAAGAGGAATTACATCAATTTGAGCTCAACAATGTCTGGGAACTTGCCAAGCGACCAGACCCACACAAGCACAATATCATCGGTACCAAATGGATCTACCACAACAAGCAAGATGAAAATGGCCTTGTGGTGAGAAATAAGGCTCGTCTTGTAGCTCAAAGCTACACACAGGTTGAAGGAATTGATTTCGATGAAACTTTTGCACTTGTTGGTAGACTTGAGGCTATTCGCATATTGCTTGCTTATGCTAACCATCATAATATCATCTTATATGAAATGGATGTGAAAAGCGCATTCCTCAATGGTAAGCTTGAGGAACAAGTATATGTTTCTCAACCCCCAGGTTTTGAAGATCCTAAGCATCCTGACAAAGTCTTCAGACTCCATAAGGCCCTCTATGGCCTCAAGCAGGCCCCACGGGCATGGTATGATACTTTGAAGGAATTCCTCATGAAGAAAGGCTTCAAACCCGGTTCACTTGACCCAACTCTTTTCACCAAAACCTATGATGATGAATTATTCCTGTGCCAAATATATGTTGATGATATTATCTTTGGCTGTACTAACCAACGTTACAGTGACGAATTTTCCTATATGATGAGTGAGGAATATCAAATGTCTATGATGGGAGAATCGAAATTCTTCTTAGGTCTTCAAGTTCGTCAACAGCGCAACGACATCTTCATATCTTAAGAGAAATACCTCAAGGATGTGTTGAGGAAATTCGGCATGCAAGATTGCAAAGGCATCAAAATCCCTATGCCCACAAATGGCCATTTATGCATTGATGAAAATGGTATAGACTTTGATCAAAAGGTATACCACTCCATGATTGGCTCTTTATTGTATCTATGTGCATCGAGGCCAGATATTATGCTTAGTGTTTGCATGTGTTCCCGTTTTCAAGCTACACCGAAGGAATCACACCATAAGGCTGTGAAGCATATTCTTCGATATCTAGCTCACACTCCAACACTTGGATTATGGTATCCCAAGGGCTCGGCTTTTGATCTCATTGAATATTCTGACTCTGACTATGCTGGTGATCATGTGGATCGCAGTCAACATTAGGCACATGCCATTTCCTTGGACGATCCTTAGTATGTTTGTCCTCGAAGAAGCAGCACTGCGTATCACTCTCTACTGCTGAAGCTGAGTACGTTGCTGCTGGTTCATTCTATGCTCAATTACTATGAATTAAGCAAACCCTCAAGGACTACGGCATCAATGTGAAGAATGTTCCACTCTACTGTGACAATGAGAGTGCCATCAAGATTTCTCATAACCCAGTTCAGCACTCGAAGACAAAGCACATCCAGATTCGTCATCATTTTCTTCAAGACCATGTGTTAAAGTGCGACACCTCTATCGAGCATGTGAAGACTGAAGAACAGCTAGCCGATATCTTCACAAAGCCCTTGGACGAGAAGATATTTAGCAAGTTGCGGTGTGAGCTAAACATCTTAGAATCTTCGAATGTTCTTTGAAAAGGACACACATCCTAACACTTACGCAAAATTGATGACTTAGATGTGCAACACACGAAGTAACATTTTTCTTCAACCAATGAAGACTAACCCTCAAAGTGTGAAGAAATTAACAAAGAATTTAATTCTTAGAGCCCTACGACAATTGTACGCGGCGTCTGAAATCATCATTCTTATACGGTGGGTCAGGCCACCAACAAAAGTTGAAAATATTCAATTCGAGTTTTTCTTCAGTTTTGAAATTCCTTAGTTGTTCAAATTCTTCAACTTTGCAAGTCTTCACTCTTTCCGATTGTGTTCTTCATTGACTATAATTGAATGTTCTAGAGGACTGAAGAACACAATCGGCAAGTCTTCACTCTTTCCGATTGTGTTCTTCAACATTCACTTATATATGAGTTTTCAGTCCTCTATAACATTCACTTATAGCTAATTCTTCAAGTTGACTTTTTGCCTAGGTGAATGTGATCGGACCCTTCCCCCGCTATGCTAAATTCAACCCAGTTTGTTCACAAATTTTTCATGTGCGTTCTATTTGAAACCCATTCAAAATCTTCACTATGTCCTTGTCAGCTGAAGAATCTATGGACGAAACATTAAAATATTCTTATCTAAATTTTTGGCTTTTGTCTCTCAAACCGTTCCGCATCCGACAATGAGATTATTCTACTCACCCACAATCTAACACGATCACCACTTCACAGTACGTGGGTGACACATGTCGCTAGGATGAGAAGGGTCAGGGGCACGTTCATCCATTTTCCTTGGACGAGTAGTTTTTCACCTCGGCTATAAATACCCCTTGCCCTCCTCAGTCCTTATTTACTCCGCTCGAACTCTCTCTCGCTCGAGCTCTCTGACCTAGCACCGCTGCTACCTTCCATCGTCGCCAGTGAGGAAGAGCTTCACTGCCTCGACCTCGTCGCCACCGTACTCATGCTGGCCGCAAAAATCTTCACTCCGCCGCCGCCGTAGCTGTGTTTCGCCTCCAAGTTAGGGCGTGGAAGATCTGAACGGACGAGCTTCTCAACTTCTACTCTTAGTTCTTCATGTTCTTCATCAAGGGTAAATAACATCTATTTTTACTGCCCTTGTTAATTCTGATGATTTCCACAAAATCTTCAAAAGGTATTTATTCTTCACATTCCACACTCTTAAACACCACACTTGCATCCGTTCTTGATTTGTTTCTCTAAGCAACATTTTTCTTCAAGATTCCCCAATTGTGTGGATTTCCAATCTATACAACTCTGGGACCTAAGTCAAAGAACGCTTAGTGAAATTCCTCAAGACACCCCTGGTCAAATTCCTCAAACTTGTTTATTTTGAAAAACTTTTGAGAACGCATATGACCTATCCAAATTCTTCGCACCTATATTTTGTTTACAGGTACGCATGTCCGCTGCTGAGTCTCTAGGTTCTCATCAACTTAACTCATTTGCAGTGTTTCTTGAAGACAAATTGCATACCTTGTTAGAAAATTCGATTGTTCAAAATCCTCACGTGAAGAAAATGGCTGATGGAAAAATACCTCAGATGGGAGGAAAGAGACCAGAAGTGAATACTACTTTTGAAATCCCTGATGATATCTATGCAGGGTACTGTACCCCTGATGAAGCAATTCATGGCAAGGAGACAAAGAATGAGCGCAAAGTGCGCATTCAGAGGATAGAGAGGAGATGGGCCAGAGAATGGAGCGAGTACAAATATGTGACTCCTAAGTACATGACCATACACTCTCCATTGGCACCAGGCCAAGAAGTAGATCCCACTAGCATCCCAAGTGGTGAGGATTTTCCCAAGGAGTGGGCCAACCGGCAAGCTAAGTTGGCCAAAATGGCCAAAGAAGCAGTAAAGAAATTTAATGAAGATCCTGCTGTTGCCGCTGCTGAGGCCTCTACTAGCAAGCCGAAGAAGGCAATGCCGAAGAAACCAACTGTCAAGCCAAGTTCCCAATGACCCACAAGTGTAGGGGATCTATCGTAGTCCTTTCAATAAGTAAGAGTGTCGAACCCAACGAGGAGCAGAAGGAAATGACAAGCGGTTTTCAGTAAGGTATTCTCTACAAGCACTGAAATTGTAGGTAACAGATAGTTTTGTGATATGATAATTTGTAACGGGTAACAAGCAATGAAAGTAAATAAAGTGCAGCAAGGTAGCCCAATCCTTTTTGTATCAAAGGACAAGCCTGGACAAGTTCTTATAATGAGAAAAGTGCTCCCGAGGACACATGGGAATTATCATCAAGCCATTTTTCATCACGCTCATATGATTCGCGTTCGTTACTTTGATAATTTGATATGTGGGTGGACCGATGCTTGGGTACTGCCTTTTCTTGGACAAGCATCCCACTTATGATTAACCCCTATTACAAGCATCCACAACTACAAAATAAGTATTAAGGTAAACCTAACCATAGCATGAAACATATGGATCCAAATCAGCCCCTTACAAAGCAACTTACAAACTAGAGTTTAAGCTTCTGTCACTCTAGCAACCCATCATATACTTATTACTTCCCAATGCCTTCCTCTAGGCCCAAATAATGGTGAAGTGTCATGTAGCCGACATTCACATAACACCAGTAGAGGAGAGACAACATACATATCATCAAAATATCGAATGAATACCAAATTCACATGACTACTAATAGAAAGACTTCTCCCATGTCCTCAGGAACAAACATAACTACTCACAAAGCATATTCATGTTCAAAATCAGAGGGGTATTAATATGCATTAAGGATATGAACATATGATCTTCCACCAAATAAACCAACTACCATCAACTACAAGGAGTAATCAACACTACTAGCAACCCACAAGTACCAATCTGAGGTTTTGGTACAAAGATTGGATACAAGAGATGAACTAGGGTTTGAGAGGAGATGGTGTTGGTGAAGATGTTGATGGAGATTGACCCCCTCCCGATGAGAGGATCGTTGGTGATGATTTCCCCCTCTCGGAGGGAATTTTCCCTGGCAGAAGAGCTCCCCCGGAGCCCTAGATTGGTTCCGCCAAGGTTCTGCCTCGTGGCGGCGGAGTTTCGTCCCGTGAGCTTGCTTATGATTTTTTCTAGGGTAAAAGACTTCATATAGTAGAAGATGGGCACCGGAGGGCTGCCAGGTGGCCCACGAGGCAGGGGGGGTGCTCCTAGGGGGGGTAGGGCGCGCCCCCACCCTCGTGGGTGGTGGGTGGCCCCCCTCAGGTATTTCTTCTGCTGAATATTTTTTATTAATTCCCAAAATGACTTTCGTGGAGTTTCAAGACTTCTGGAGCTGTGTGGAATAGGTCTCCAATATTTGCTCCTTTTCTAGCCCAGAATCCCAGCTGTCGGCATTCTCCCTCTTCATGTAAACCTTGTAAAATAAGAGAGAATAGCCATAAGTATTGTGACATAACATGTAGTAACAACCCATAATGCAATAAATATTGATATAAAAGCATGATGCAAAATAGACGTATCAACTCCCCCAAGCTTAGACCTCGCTTGTCCTCAAGCGAAAGCCGATATCGAAGAATATGTCCACATGTTTAGAGATAGATGTGTCGATAAAAATAAAATACGGACATGAGCGCATCATGATCATTCTTATAAAAACAACATATATATATATATATATATATATATAGTCATATGATTTCTTAGGCTTAAGTAACAATCTATTCACAATGTCAAGTAATGATTCAAAAACTTCATTGAGAACTAACAACCTATAATCTCAGTCATTGAAGCAATTGCAATTTATCATAACATCGGAAAGAGTCAATAGTAGAGCTTTTCAGCACGTCCACTTACTCAACTATCATTTAGTCTTCCACAATTGCTAACACTCACGCAATACTTATGGTTCTGGAGTCTTAATAGGACACAGAGAAAGATAGAGGCTTATAGTGTTGCCTCCCAAGCTTTTACCTCAAGGGTAATGTCAACAATAATAGTTCATGCTAACTTACATCCAATTGGATATATATATCAGGATCTTTCCAACACGAGGTGCTTGCTAAAGGATAAAATGTAAAAGCGAAAGGTGAAGATCACCTTGACTCTTGCATAATGTAAAAGACATAAAGTAAAAGATAGGCCCTTCGCAAAGGGAAGCAGAGGTTGTCATGTGCTTTTTGGTTGGATGCACGAAATTTTAATGCAAAAGAACATCACTTTATATTGCCACTTGTGATATGAACCTTTATTATGCAGTCCATCGCTTTTATTACTTCCATATCACAAGATCGTATAAATCTTATTTTCTCCACATTAATAAGTCATACATATTTAGAGAGCAATTTTTATTGCATGCAACATGACAACTTACTTGAAGGATCTTACTCAATCCATAGGTAGGTATGGTGGACTCTCATGGCAAAACTGGGTTTAAGGATATTTGGAACCACAAGTAGTATCTCTACTTGGTGCAAGGTATTTGGCTAGCATGAGGGGGAAAGGCAAGCTCAGCATGTTTGAATGATCCATGACAATATACTTTAACTAAGATGTGAGAAAACATAACCCATTACGTTGTCTTCCTTGTCCAACATCAGAAGAAACCTCAGACGTTCTAGGTCCTCAGACGTAAACGACTTGACTTCAGAAGAAACCTCGCCTTTATCCTTAGGATCTACATCCAGGGGAGTCCCATCTGGGTTCATCTCGCTCTAGGGCGGTTAAGCCACAAGAATAGAGCATGAGGCTCTGATACCAATGAAAGGATTGAGATGGACCTAGAGGGGGGGGGGTGAATAGGTACAATTACAAATTTTAATTATTACTTAGCAATTTTAGGCAATAATGGGGAATATGAAGATGAGCCTAACAATTGCACGTGAGCACAAAGTACTAAGCAAGTAACACAAACACGTACGTAGGCAAGCACAATATGATGTACGTAAGTGTAAAGAGACAAGTAACCACAAGTATAGAGTTAGGGTTAGGAATAACCGCAACTCCGGGAGACGAGGATGTATGCCGATGTTCACTTCCTTGGAGGGAAGCTAGTCACCGTTAGAGAGGTGGATGTTACCACGAAGGCACACCAACGCCACAAAGGCTCACCCTATTCTCCCTTTGAGACAACACCACAGAGGCGTTTCTCAACCACTAGTGGTAGACCTTGGGGGTGGTCTCCAAACCCTCACAAACTTTTCCGAGGGTAATCACAAAGTTCGATTCCTCTTCGAATGACTCCTACCGCCTCGGAGTCTCCAACCTCCAAGAGTAACAAGAACGATGGGGAAAAGCTCAAAACTTGCTCAAATCACAAATTCCTTTGGTGCAAAGAAGGGGAAGAAGTGGATCTATCACTTGATTGGAGAACTTCTCTCAAATGCTCCTAGAACACTTGGGAATCTAGGATTTGGTGTGGATGAATGAGAGAGAGAGAGAGTGAGGAGTGTTCTTGATAGGCTCAAAGTGAATGGTCAACCCTATCCCGTGGAAGGGAAAGGTATATATATAGGTGGTGGGTAAAAGTGACTGTTTGGAGAAACGTAAGTGCATAGGATGGGCCGGACGTCCGGAGAACGTCGGACGTCCGGAGGCACAAATAGGTCCGGACGTCCGACAGTCATCGGACGACCGGCCGCTGTGAAACTATGAGCCACAACCCAGTGTACAGGATACGGACGTCCGAGCTGGGCCGGACATCCGGAGCACGGACGACCGGAGAGTCCGGACATCCGTAAAAATGCTTCTATTGTGAAAGTGCCGGACGTCCAGAGAGTTCCGGACATCCGTAGAAATGCTTCTGTAAAGGAACACCGGACGTCCGGAAGTGGCCGGACGTCCGGGCAATCAAGAGGGACCGGACGTCCGTAGAACACCGGACGTCCGAAGGCAAGGTATAGAAAAAGTGGCTTTTGAGCAAGTTTTTCACTAGATCCATCGATCCCCTCTTAATAGTGCGGGATCCCTATACTCAAGAACAAACCATAAATGAAGTCAACATCTTGTATCTCCATTCTTGGGTTATATGCTTTTTGTCCCTAGTCATGATCCATGCACACAGTCTTTGAAACATAATCCTGAGATATACTTGATAAACATGATTAGTCCCTAGCATATGTGTTGTCATCAACATCAAAATATGATTAAGGGCATCATTGCACTTTCAATCTCCCCCTTTTTGGTAGTTGATGACAACTCATATGCATACTCATAATAGTAATCGGAAGTATTTGTTGTGGAGCTCAATAACCATAATAAGAATGAGTAGCGAGCGAGCTCCCCCTCAAAGTGATACCATAGATACTAAAAAAAATGATGAGGGCTCCCCCTCAAAATGATGCCCCCAACATAACCAAATCTCGTACACACGATAATCAAGAGTTAAACTTCATATAGATTCATCACATGTAGATTCACCAAATCTCAGATTCAACAAACTCATAACATAGGTTCAGTACAAGCTAAAACACAACCATAACAATAAGTTTGATTACATAATGAGCTAGAATAACATGCATATGGAGCCTACTCCCCCTTGGCATCAAGTATCCAAAAATAGAAAATAGGGGGAAAACATAATAGCATTAGAGATCATCCTCATCATCATCATCATGAACACCACTGCCACCAGCCTCATCGAAGAAATCGGCCCACTCAGGACCGGAGGGAAAACCAAAGTCAGAAGGGGGGGATACAGGAAGACGCTCATCGTCACTCACATCATACACTCCTGAGTCTCTCAGACGAGACTTCAAAGCGTTCTTGGAAGTGACCATGCGAGTGACCACATCGTGGTGTTGGGAGCAATGGAAGGTGAACATCTTCATCATGGCAGAGTGAGCCTTCCCAAGAAAACGAGCAATGTGCCCAAAGGGGGCAGCACTGGAAGGAGGATGGGTAGCATGAGAAGGAACACTAGCGGCGGTGCGACTAGCAGTAGCGGGAGGAGGAGGAACATGATCAGCCGCCATGTGAGCGGGAATGACCCATCGCTCATGTACATGAGTGCGGGCAATGGGAAAGGGAGCTACACTTTCGATAAAAGCCTAAATAAAATGTGCATGAGGAAAATCCCTCTTGTGCTAGAAGCTAGCAAGGCGGATCTCATGCCAGAGAAAGTGTGGAACATTGATCTTCCCTTTAGGAGATGTGAAGAGGCGATGCATGAGATCAATGCAGTAGCTGCTGCAGGAGCCCTTGTCACCCATCTTGGGATAAATGGTGCGGATGATACACTGATAAATGATGTTGAATGGAAAGCGCCAAATGGAGACTTGGTTTAGACCCTTTTGTTTTTCAACGTCAGACAAAGTTGGTATAGGTCTAAGTAGATCTACACAGACCGCAATGTCCTTGGGCCTATGGTTGGGGTCATCCTTGTGGATTTTGAACCCAGTGTCGGGAAATCCAAGGGCAGTGACAAACTGAGCATAAGATGCTGTGAGTGTAGTGTCTGAGGTCATCCATGTGACAGTGTTATCAGGAGCAAAGTAACATGTGGCATAGAACTGATGAATGGCAGCGTGGTTAAAATCATGTTGAAATGCGAATGGAGCAGCAAGATTGGACGACTCAATGAGCTCAATGGCTCCCAGATATTTCTCCGGATGAGTGAGAATGTGCTCAAGATCAATGCAGACATGGAGTGACAAGCCTTTAGGGATGACAATCGTGGTGAAAATGTCGGCTTGGACATTTGTGCGAAAGCGACTATCCTGAGAATCCCTAACAACAGCAAATTGATCTACATCATGACATAATTTAAGTTATGAAGCTTTGGGGACCTCATTGAAACGCTTAACATGACGGCCGAGTGGCAGTGGAGGCTCAACTGAGATGTGACGAGCATCACCGTGGGGTTGCACCGGAGGAGGAGGAGGGTGAAAGGTTGGACGACGAGTGCCCGGCTTGGGTGCAACGATGCGAACGCCAACCATCGAGGCCGGATCCACCTCCTCAAGCTCATCCTCAAAGTCCGACCCCTCCGAGGAGGAATCACTGGACGAGCTGGGAGGACGAGCGGCACGTTTCCGAGGGCGATATTCCTCCTGGGAGTCATCGGAGCCACCATGACGAGACGGACGAGCCGGCCCTCCGGCGACTTGCTTGCGAGCTGAGTGCTTGGACCGAGGCATCGTGACCTAGGGGAGAAGGAAGGCACATATCAACACCCCTCCATAGATCAGGGTGAATGCATGAGGGGGGAAGGTTATGCCCTACCTTGAAGGAGGAACAAGGAGGAGACGAGCGGCTGGACCAAGGAGAAAATGCCAAGCAGGTGGCCGACGGGCTTGAGCAGCGCCAAGCAGGGCCACTGATCCGCGGAGGAGAGGAGCCCCGGCGAGGGGCACGGCGGCGTGCGGCCGCGGTGAGTGGCCACACGGCAGGAGCGGCGGCGGCGGTGGGGAAATAGCAGATAGAAGATGTGGACAGTTGAGAAACCCTACCGCGCATTATGTATAGTGGCCAGTAAAAACGTCCGGATGGCCGGAGCCTACGGACGACCGGAGTCGAATATGCGTCCGGACGATCGGGGGGGGGGGGGTACGGACGACCGGAGTCGGGACCAATAGAGGATGACAGAGATGATTTTACGGACGACCATCGGCCTCGGACCACCGGACAGATTGTAACAGAAAGTTTATTACGGACGTCTGGAGTCTTACGGACGTCCGTCGTTTCGGCGTCTAGGCCAACTAAGGGAACCAGAGAGGATTTCACAGACGTCCGGAGAGGCCGGACGACCGATCGATGGTAATCAGAGAAGAATTTACGGACTTTCGGATTTCTAC
This sequence comes from Triticum aestivum, assembly GCF_018294505.1. Lineage (NCBI taxonomy): Eukaryota > Viridiplantae > Streptophyta > Magnoliopsida > Poales > Poaceae > Triticum > Triticum aestivum. The sequence goes on from NC_057798.1 coordinate 248,441,878, forward strand.
GGACGACCGGCATTGAAGAACCACACGGACGTCCGGAACCTACGGACGTCCGACGCCAGAAGTGTGACAGGAGGCAAGGTGTAAGTACTGATCATGATGAGGAGAAGACAATTTCCGTCCACAGTAAAAATTTATTTATTTAGTAACTAATACCCTACCTCACTCAAACATAGCCATATACTACAAGTGGTGGCTAATGCCACAATGTATGAGTAGTCATGACATGACACGGAAATATTTGAACTTTGAGTGCATAGTCACTACTCCATCATGTTAAAGTACCATCGGTCTAGAACCATGGATACTTTGAGAGTGTTAGTTGTTTTTATGCATTAAGTAGGGTGAGAATATTCATGAATTGAATGCCTCCCCCTAAGTATATGCCTACATCATGACAAGACATTAGATTCATGCATGAATGGGTACTAGATTTCACATAATGTTGTCAAGCTCCAAGATACCAAGTTCACGCCTAAGTCGACAGAACCTTGCTTCATCTAAAGGTTTGGTGAAGATATCTGCTAGTTGAAAATCTGTGCCAATGTGATCAATGTGAATATCACCCTTTTCAACACGATCTCTCAAGAAATGATACCTAATATCAACGTGTTTGGTGCGGAGATGATCTTTGGGGTTCTCAGCAATATTGATGGCACTTTCATTATCACACAGAAGAGGCACATTTCTATAGGTGATACCGTAATCCTTCAAAGTTTGCCTCATCCATAACAACTGAGTTGCACAACTAGCGGCAGCAATGTATTCAGCTTCTGCGGTAGAGAGAGCAATACAATTTTGTTTCTTCGAGGACCAACTCACCAAGGATCGTCCAAGAAACTGACATGCACCGGATGTGGACTTACGATCCACTTTGTCTCCAGCCCAATCCGCATCCATGTACCCAATGAGATCAAACTTAGCATCCTTGGGGTACCAGAGGCCCAACTTTGGGGTGTGAACAAGGTATCTAAGAATATGCTTAACCGCCTTATGATGACTTTCCATAGGGAAAGCTTGAAATCTAGCACACATGCATACACTGAACATGATGTCTGGTCTAGATGCACAAAGATAAAGCAATGAACCAATCATAGAGCGGTAAGTAGATGGGTCGAAAGGAGTACCATTTGTGTCTTCAGTGAGAGTAATTTTGGTTGGCATGGGTGTCTTGCATGGACTAGCATCAGACATACCAAACTTTTCTAGAATATCCTTGAGGTACTTTGCTTGAGATAAGAAAATTCCTTCTTGAAATTGTTGAATTTGAAATCCGAGAAAGAACTTCAAATCCGTATTGAGTGACATTTCAAAATTCTTGGTCATTGAAGCCGCAAACTTCTTGCACAAATGAATGTTAGGAGAACCAAAAATGATGTCATCTACATAGATTTGGCATAGGATCAAATCACCCTTGTCCCTCTTAGTAAAAAGAGTGGGATCGATCACCCCTCTCACAAAACCATCATCGAGTAAAAACTTCTTCAGATGATCATACCAAGCACGAGGTGCTTGTTTGAGGCCATACAAAGCCTTATGAAGTTTATACACATAGTCTTTGTGAAAGGGATCAACGAACCCGGGTGGTTGTGACACATATACTTCTTCTTGTAGAGGACCGTTAAGGAAAGCACTCTTCACATCCATTTGATGTAATGTAAAACCATTGAAAGCGGCATAAGCAAGTAAGATGCGAATGGATTCAAGACGGGCAACGGGGGCAAAGGTCTCACCAAAGTCCAAACCTTCAACTTGTGAGTACCCTTGTGCCACTAACCTTGCCTTGTTGCGGATGATTACACCATTTTCATCTTGCTTGTTCTTGAAAATCCATTTTGTTCCAATGACGTTGTGCTCGGTAGATGGCCTCTTGACTAATGACCACACTTGGTTGCGTTCAAAACTGTTCAACTCTTCTTGCATAGCAACTAGCCAATCGTTGTCCATCAATGCCTCTTGTACCTTGAGTGGCTCAATACTAGACACAAACGAGAAGTGAGCACAAAAGTTTGTCAAATGTTTACGAGTGACTCTACCTTCCGAGATGCCGGTGAGGATTTTGTCAACATCAACACGACCGGCCACTCGAGGCATGATGGAGGTGAGGGTTTCACGAGGTTCAACTTCATGTCCATCATCCACATCTTCAACATATGGATCATTCACGTGTGGAGGAAGATCTTCTTGTTCATATTGCATTTGTTGAGGTTCATCATCAATGATTGGACTTTCTTGTTCTTGCTCTTGATGATGATCTTGTTCTTGATGATTATCATTAAGAGAGACTTGATCATCCTCTTCAACTTGGGCTAAGGGTATCGGTTGAACAATAGGAGCTTGTGGTGGTATGGATGTTGAAGTAGTTTGATGATGTGTGAGACCTCCATCTTCTTCTTCATCATCATGAGGTTCTTGTTCCATAGGAAGAAGTGCACCAACACCCATGGTCAAAATGTCTTGAGAAGAATCTTCTTCACCTACATCACTTAGATCAACTTGCTCCCCATGGGAGCCATTAAATTCATCAAACACCACGTCACAAGTTTCTACAACACATCCATTGGATTTGTTGTAGACTCTATAGGCGTGAGAGTTTGATCCATAGCCAACAAATATACCCTCAATTGTTTTGGATTGAAATTTTCCTAACCGTTCTCTTTTGTTGAGGATGAAACATTTGCACCCAAATACACGAAAGTACTTGACATTTGGCTTGTTTCCAGTTAGAAGCTCATATGGAGTCTTTTCCAATATAGTGCGGAGGAAGAGCCGGTTTGATGCATGGCATGCGGTATTGACAGCTTCGGCCCAAAAACTATGTGGTGACTTGTATTCATCCAACATGGACCTTGCCATCTCTACAAGTGTACGGTTCTTCCTTTCGGCTACACCATTTTGCTGAGGAGTGTATGGAGCTGAATATTGATGCTCAATCCCTTCATCACTAAGAAATTCTTCCAAGGTATAGTTCTTGAACTCAGAGCCATTGTCACTTCTTATTGCCCGGATTTCTTTGTCAAACTTGCGTTGGGCTTGCTTGGCAAAATCAATGAAGGTGATCTTCGTTTCGTCCTTGGACTTGAGGAAGAACACCCATGTATATCTTGAGTAATCATCAACAATGACAAGCCCATACTTTTTCCCACCAAGACTATCCCATGAAGGAGGCCCAAAAAGATCCACATGAAGGAGCTCCAGGGGCCTTGAAGTAGATACTATGTTCTTGGGTGGGTGCTTTGATTGATGTTGCTTCCCGGCTATGCATGCACTACACACACGATCTTTCTCAAAAGAGACATTGGTTAGTCCAAGGATGTGATTCCCCTTTAAGAGATCTTGAAGATTTCTCATGCCGACATGGGCTAGCCGGCGATGCCATAGCCACCCCTTGTCAGCCTTGGCCATTAGACAAGTTGCATGGAATGTGCTCTCTTTCGAGAAATCAACCGTGTAAAGGTTGCCATCCAACTCTCCAACAAAAGCCACTTCGAGAGTATCTCTCTTAAAGACTTTCACATCCGTTAGTCCAAAGAGTGTATCATAACCAACAGAAGCCAATTGGCGAACAGAAAGCAAGTGGTATTTAAGGGATTGGACAAGCATAACATTTGCAAGAGACATGTCGTTTGTGATAGCCACCTTGCCCAACCCGAGTACCTGTCCTTTTGAACCTCCACCAAACATAATGCTCATGAATGGTTGAATAGCTTCCATGAAATCGTAGAGCAATTTGCTATCTCCGGTCATATGATTTGTACATCCACTATCAATCACCCATTTCACTCCACCGGAGAAGCTTACCTACACACAATTAGGACTTGGTTAGAGGCACCCATTTTGCAATGGGACCTCTCAAGTTAGTTACAAGGGTCTTAGGGACCCAAATAGCATAGAACCGGAATGCATTTCGAGGACCAACAAATTTTGCAAAGACTTCTCCATCCTTAGTCTTACGAAGTACATAGGAAGGAGGCATGAACTCTTTAGGCTTGTTGAGAGTGGGCATGCCCCTTGTGGCCTTCCCACTCACAACCTTACCTTTCTCCTTGTGCCCTTCTCTTACAAATGTTTCTTTTAGAGGAGTTGTGCACTTTTGAGAGGATGTCTTCTTCTTGCTTGTGCTCGGGTCAAACCCAAGTCCCTCTTTGGCAAACACCTCATTGTGTTGGCTCAAAATCTCATCAAGATTCTTTTGCCCTTGAGCACATGTCATGAGACCTTTCTCAATTTGAGCCTTGAGAAAACGATTTTCCTCAAGAATAGATGCTAGATCACTACTAGAGTTAGTAGTACAAGCATCAACATTTATAATAGGGGAAGAGTAAGCCTTGGCTAGAGTTTCAAGATAAGTAAGTTTGAGCGTCTCAAAACTCTTTCTAAGAACGGTGAGCTCTCCTTCCTTAGTCTTGAGAGACACGGATAGAAGCTCACAATCCTTAGATAGAGAAGCATGAGACTTCACAAGCTTACTTTTATCATTCATTAACTCTTCGCAAGAGTCAATAGCCTTTTTCAAGGAGGCAAGATCATTAGTGTGAACATCAATATTTGCACCAATTTTTAAGCATAGTTCATCATTTCGTGCTTCCTCATATTGGACTTTCCGCTCAAGGATTTCACACTTTTCCTTTTCCTCGGTGACGAGGGTTTCGAGTTCCTTAATGGTGATGGTGTGCTTACTCACCATCTCCATAAGCATACGAAACATAGTGAGTTTCTTTCCTTTGAGGGAGCACATGAACTTATTAAGTTTAGCAATCATAGGATCATCTAGATCATCATCCTCATAGCTATCCTCCGCATCAAGATACTCATCACTAGGAGTAGAAGGTGTGAAAAGAGGAGGATTTGATCGTGGAGTTACCTTGACCTTGTCAGAAGAGCTTTGGTCCTCTCCTTCTTCAACCATGGCCTTTGCCATTAGGCACTTGTGAGCGTTGCCCTTGTAATCTTTCATGTAGTTGTAGGTGACCACGTCACCACTCTTGTTTACTAACCTCAACGTGTTTTGAGAGTCTTGAGCAACTCCGGCAACACCACTAACATCATCCGGATCAGATTCTTCTTGAGCAACCATTGCCTTTCCATCTCTCTTCTTGAGCTTGGAGTTCAAAGGATTTGGCAACTTCTTCTTGGGAAAGGTCTTGGGAAACCTTGGTTTATCTTCTCTCTTCTCATAAGGGCACTCGTTGGAGAAGTGATTGGTTTCTTCACAGTTGTAGCATTTTCTTACTTTCTTCTTTTGAAATCTTCCCTTGAATTTTCCCGCGCTAAACTTCTTGACAAAAAGAGCCATGTCTTCATACGAAGGGCCCTCGTCGGATTCAATCTCATCACCATCTTCATCATCATCATCATCTTCTTCTTCTTCACTTTGCTCATCTTCACATACTTGCTTGGCCTTCAATGCAAGATTGATCTTTGATGATGGGGAACCATGCATGGCAAGATGTTTTGTGGCATTAGCCTTTGACTCTTCAAATAGTTGGAAGGTGGATATGATGTCATCTGTAGTCATTTCCTTGAAGGTATGGTGTTGTCTTATGTCCCACACCATTTGATGGTGATATGGAGCAAGAGCATGAAGCAACTTATCCACAAGAAACCTCTTAGTCATGTTGAATCCATCTTGTGTCTTGTCACACTCACATGACTCAATATCCGCAGTGAGAGTCATGAGACGCTCAAGGAGTTGATTGGGGGTTTCACCTTTTTCCATACAAAAGTTTTGCAATTGCCCCTTGGCAATTTCATATTGAGCACTCCGGAGGGTAGAAGTGCCAGTCTTGGATCGTATAATACTTTCCCATAGTTCCTTGGCACTTGTGATGTGTATGAACGGTCTCCTTTGCTTTTCATCCATACCTCTCCTTATACACATGATTGCCGTGTCATTGAGGTTCTTGTCATATATTTCTCTTGGTGTGGGGTTCTTTGGATCAACCACATGATAGCCATACTCTATGATCTCCAGCATCTCATCGTTTCCATGTCGAAGATGATCCTGCATAGCAACTCTCCACAAAGCAAAATCGGAAGTAGCACTAAGTAAAGGAGGTTTGCCTTGAGGATTATATCTTGGTTTCTCAACCTGAGGTCTTGCATAAAGCCAAGGAACACTGGCGTGTTCATTGCTAGGAGGTTGTTGACCAAGTGATGATGTAGGCACGGTTGGCCTCGAACCCACACCACTTGAGTGTGGTGCAAGCACCGCGGACAACGTGGCTAATCTCAGTTGGACCAAGGCCTCAAGAGAAGCATCATGCTCCTCTTTTTGCTTAGCAAGGGCCCGTTCTAGATCCTGAGACGTAAAGGACTTGACTTCAGAAGAAACCTCGCCTTTATCCTTAGGATCTACAACCAGGGGAGTCCCATCTGGGTTCATCTCGCTCTAGGGCGGTTAAGCCACAAGAATAGAGCACGAGGCTCTGATACCAATTGAAAGGATCGAGATGGACCTAGAGGGGGTGAATAGGTACAATTACAAATTTTAATTATTACTTAGCAATTTTAGGCAATAATGCGGAATATGAAGATGAGCCTAACAATTGCACGTGAGCACAAAGTACTAAGCAAGCAACACAAACACGTAAGTAGGCAAGCACAATATGATGTACGTAAGTGTAAAGAGACAAGTAACCACAAGTAGAGAGTTAGGGTTAGGAATAACCGCAACTCCGGGAGACGAGGATGTATGCCGATGTTCACTTCCTTGGAGGGAAGCTAGTCACCGTTAGAGAGGTGGATGTTACCACGAAGGCACACCAACGCCACGAAGGCTCACCCTATTCTCCCTTTGAGACAACACCACGGAGGCGTTTCTCAACCACTAGTGGTAGACCTTGGGGTGGCCTCCAAACCCTCACAAACTTTTCCGAGGGTAATCACAAAGTTCGATTCCTCTCCGAATGACTCCTACCGCCTAGGAGTCTCCAACCTCCAAGAGTAACAAGAACGATGGGGAAAAGCTCAAAACTTGCTCAAGTCATGAATTCCTTTGGTGCAAAGAAGGGGAAGAAGTGGATCTATCACTTGATTGGAGAACTTCTCTCAAATGCTCCTAGAACACTTGGGAATCTAGGATTTGGTGTGGATGAATGAGAGAGAGAGTGAGGAGTGTTCTTGATAGGCTCAAAATGAATGGTCAACCCTATCCCGTGGAAGGGAAAGGTATATATATAGGTGGTGGGTAAAAGTGACCGTTTGGGAACGTAAGCAGGATGGGCCGGACGTCCGGAGAACGTCGGACGTCCGGAGGCACAAATAGGTCCGGACGTCCGACAATCATCGGACAACCGGCCGCTGTGAAACTGGGAGCCACAACCCAGTGTATAGGATACAGACGTCCGAGCTGGGCCGGACATCTGGAGCACGGATGACCGGAGAGTCCGGACGTCCGTAAAAATGCTTCTGTTGTGAAAGTGCCGGACGTCCAGAGAGTTCCGGACATCCGTAAAAATGCTTCTGTAAAGGAACACCGGACATCCGGAAGTGGCCGGACGTCCGGGCAATCAAGAGGGACCGGACGTCCGTAGAACACCAGACGTCCAAAGGCAAGGTATAGAAAAGTGGCTTTTGAGCAAGTTTTTCACTAGATCCATCGATCCCCTCTTAATAGTGTGGGATCCCTATACTCAAGAACAAACCATAAATGAAGTCAACATCTTGTATCTCCATTCTTGAGTTATATGCTTTTTGTCCCTAGTCATGATCCATGCACACGGTCTTTGAAACATAATCCTGAGATATACTTGATAAACATGATTAGTCCCTAGCATATGTGTTGTCATCAACATCAAAATATGATTAAGGGAATGATTGCACTTTCAGGAGAGCACACGAGGTGCCCACGAGGAAGGGGGCGCGCCCAGGGGGGTAGGGCGTGATACGTACATTTTGCATCATGCTTTTATGTCAATATTTATTGCATTATGGGCTGTTATTACACATTATATCTCAATACTTATGGCTATTCCCTCTTATTTTACAAGGTTTACCATGAAGATGGGGAATGCCGACAGGTGGAATTCTAGCTGGAAAAGGAGCAAACATTGGAAACCTATACTGCACAGCTCCAAAAGTCCTGAAACTCCACGAAACAACCTTTTGGATTTAATAAGAATTTCTGAGTGAAAGAAATAGGCCAGGGGCCACACCCTGTCCAGGAGACAGGGGGGCCCCTATCTCCTGGGCCCCCTGGTTGGCCTCCGGCATCCATCTTCTGCTATATCATCACTTTTACCCTGGAAAAAATCGGGGGCAAGCTCATGGGACGAAACCCCGCCGCCACGAGGCAGAACCTTGGCGGAATCAATCTAGGGCTCTGGCAGAGCTGTTCTGCCGGGGACACTTCCCTCTGGGAGGGGGAAATCATCACCAACGTCATCACCAACGATCCTCTCATCGGGAGGGGGTCAATCTCCATCAACATCTTCACCAGCACCATCTCCTCTCAAAACCCTAGTTCATCTCTTGTATCCAATCTTGTATCAAAACCACAAATTGGTACCTGTGGGTTGCTAGTAGTGTTGATTACTTCTTGTAGTTGATGCTAATTGGTTTACTTGGTGGAAGATCATATGTTCAGATCCTTTATGCATATTATTACTCCTCTGATTATGAAAATGAATATGCTTTGTGAGTAGTTACCTTTGTTCCTGAGGACATGGGTGAAGTCTTGCTATTAGTAGTCATGTGAATTTGGTATTCGTTCGATATTTTGATGAGATGTATGTTGTCTTTTCCTCTAGTGGTGTTATGTGAACGTCGATTACATGACACTTCACCATTATTTGGGCCTAGAGGAAGGCATGGGGAAGTAATAAGTAGATGATGGGTTGCTAGAGTGACAGAAGCTTAAACCCTAGTTTATGCGTTGCTTCGTTAGGGGCTGATATGGATCCATACGCTTAATGATGTGGTTAGGTTTACCTTAATACTTCCTTTTGTAGTTGCGGATGCTTGCAATAGGGGTTAATCATAAGTGGGATGATTGTCCAAGTTAGGGCAGTACCCAAGTACCGCTCCACCCACATATCAAATTATCAAAGTACCGAACGCGAATCATATGAACGTGATGAAAACTAGTTTGACGATAATTCCCAATGTGTCCTCGGGAGCTCCTTTAACATTATTAGAAATTGTCCAGGATTATCCTTTGCTACATAAGGATTGGCCACCTTGCTGCACTTTATTTACTTTATTTACTTGTTACTCATTACTATTTATCTTATCACAAAACTATCTATCACCTACAATTTCAGTGCTTGCAGAGAAAACCTTACTGAAAACCGCTTATCATTTCCTTCTGCTCCTCGTTGGGTTCGACACTCTTACTTATCGAAAGGACTACGATAGATCCCCTACACTTGTGGGTCATCAAGACTCTTTTTTGGCGCCGTTACCTGGGAGTGTAGCGCTTTTGGTGAGTGGAACTTGGTAAGGAAACATTTATATAGTGTGCTGAAATTTTACTTGTCACTATGGAAACTAATCCTTTGAGGGGCATGTTTGGGGTATCTTCACCCCAACCAGAAGAGAAAAAAGTTGCTCCTCAACCTACTAAACTTTATGAAAATATTTACTTTGATATTCCTTCGGGTATGATAGAAAAACTGCTAGCTAATCCATTTGCAGGAGACAGAACATTGCATCCCGATTTACACCTTATCTTTGTGGATGAAGTTTGTGGATTATTTAAGCTTGCAGGTATTCCCGATGATGTTGTGAAAAGGAAGGTCTTCCCTTTATCTTTTAAGGGAGATGCATTGACATGGTATAGGCTATGTGATGATACGAGATCTTGGAATTATAAGCGATTGAAGTTGGAATTTCACCAGAAGTTCTATCCTATGCATCTTGTTCATCGTGATCGTAATTACATATATAATTTCTGGCCTCGCTAAGGAGAAAGCATCGCTCAAGCTTCGGGGAGGCTTAATTCAATGTTATATTCATGCCCCAATCATGAGCTCTCTCGGGAAATGATTATTCAGAACTTTTATGCTCGGCTTTCTCTTGATAATCACTACCTGCTCGATACTTCCTATGCTAGTTCTTATATGTTGAAGACTATTGATTTCAAATGGGACTTATTGGAAAGAATTAAAGGCAACAATGAAGATTGGGGTTCCGATGATGGTAAGGAGTCAGGTATGACACCTAAGTTTGATTGTGTTAAATCTTTTATGCATACTGATGCTTTCCATGGATTTAGCGCTAAGTATGGACTTGACTCTGAGATAGTAGCTACTTTTCTGTGAATCTTTTGCTACTCACGTTGATCTCCCTAAGGAGAAGTGGTTTAAATATAATCCTCCTGTTGAAGTGAAAGTAGTTGCACCTATTACAGTCGAAGAAAAGACTATTACCTATAGTGATCCTATTGTTCCTACTGCTTATGTTGAAAAACCTCCTTTTCTTGTTAGGATAAAGGATCATGCTAAAGCTTCGACTGTTGTTCATAAGAGTAATAATAGGACTTATACACCTCCTGAGCAAATCAATGTTGAACCTAGTATCGCTATGGTTAAAGATCTCTTAGATGAGGATTTAGATGGGCATGTTATTTCTTTCTTGGGTGAGACTGCTAATATTGCTAGACCTAATACTAAGACACATAGACCTATCGTAGGCATGCCATTTATTTCTGTTAAAATAGGAGATCATTGTTATCATGGCTTATGTGATACGGGTGCTAGTGCTAGTGCAATACCTTATGATCTATATAAAGAAATTATGCACGACATTGCACCCGTTGAATTAGAAGACATTGATGCTACTATTAAGCTTGCTAATAGGGATACCATTAAACCTATTAGGATTGTTAGAGATGTTGAAGTTTTGTGTTGGAATGTTAAATAGCCTGCTAATTTTCTTGTTCTTGGTTCCCCACAAGATGATTTTTGTCCCATTATTTTTGGTAGACCTTTCTTGAATACTGTTAGTGCTAAGATTAATTGTGAAAAGAATATTGTCACTGTTGGCATAGATGGTATGTCTCATGAGTTTAATTTCGCTAAGTTTAGTAGACAACCTCGTGAAAGGGAACAACCTAGTAAGGATGAGATTATTGGTCTCGCTTCCATTGTTGTTCCTCCAACTGATCCGTTAGAACAATATTTGCTAGACCATGAAAATGATATGTTTATGAAGGAAAGGGAAGAAATAGATGAAGTGTTGTTTAAACAGGAACCTATGTCGAAACATAACCTTCCCGTTGAAATTCTTGGGGATCCCCCTCCACCCAAGGGTGATCCTGTGTTCGAACTCAAACCATTACCTGATAAACTTAAGTATGCTTATCTTGATGAAAAAGAAATATATCCTGTTATTATTAGTGCTAACCTTTCAAAGAAAGAAGAACAAAGATTATTGAAAACTCTGAAGAAGCATCGAGCTGCTATTGGATATACTTTGGATGATCTTAAGGGTGTTAGTACCACGTTATGCCAACACAAAATTACATTGGAGGACGATGCCAAACCAATTAGAGATCCTCAAAGACGACTAAATCCCAAGATGAAGGAAGTGGTAAGAAAGGAGATATTAAAGCTCCTTGAGGAAGGTATTATTTATCCCATTGCTGATAGTGAATGGGTAAGCCCTGTTCATTATGTTCCTAAAAAGGGAGGTATTACCGTTGTTCCTAATGATAAAGATGAATTGATCCTGCAAAGAATTATTACAGGTTATAGGATGGTAACTGATTTCCGTAAGTTAAATAAAGCTACTAAGAAAGATCATTACCCCTTACCTTTTATTGATCAAATGCTAGAAAGACTATCCAAACACACTCATTTTTGCTTTCTAGATGGTTATTCTGGCTTCTCTCAAATACCTGTGTCAGCTAAGGATCAATCTAAAACTACTTTTACTTGCCCTTTTGGTACTTTTGCTTATAGATGTATGCCTTTTGGTTTATGTAATGCACCTGCCACCTTTCAAAGATGCATGATGGCTATATTCTCTGAGTTTTGTGAAAAGATTTGTGAGGTATTCATGGATGACTTCTCAGTCTATGGATCCTCATTTGATGATTGTTTGAGCAACCTTGATCAAGTTTTGCAGAGATGCGAAGACACTAGTCTCGTCCTGAATTGGGAAAAGTGTCACTTTATGGTTAATGAAGGCATTGTCTTGGGGCACAAGATCTCCGAGAGAGGTATTGAAGTTGATAAAGCCAAAGTTGATGCTATTGAAAAGATGCCATGTCCCAAGGACATCAAAGGTATAAGAAGTTTCCTTGGTCATGTCGGTTTTTATAGGAGGTTCATTAAGGACTTTTCTAAAATCTCTAGGCCTCTAACTAATTTATTGCGAAAAGATATTCCTTTTGTCTTTGATTATGATTGTGTAGAAGCATTTGAAACACTTAAGAAAGCTTTGATCACTGCACCTATTGTTCAGCCACCTGATTGGAATTTACCTTTTGAAATTATGTGCGACGCTAGGGATTATGTTGTAGGTGTTGTTCTAGGGCAAATAGTCGATAAGAAATTGAATGTTATCCAATATGCTAGTAAGACTCATGATACTGCCCAAAGAAATTATGCTACTACTGAAAAAGAGTTCTTAGCAGTTGTGTTTGCATGTGATAAGTTTAGACCTTATATTGTTGATTCCAAAGTTGCTATTCACACTGATCATGCTGCTATTAAATATCTTATGGAAAAGGAAGATGCTAAGCCTAGACTCATTAGATGGGTTCTTCTGCTCCAAGAATTTGACTTGCATATTATTGATAGAAAGGGAGCTAAGAACCCTGTTGCAGATAACTTGTCTAGGTTAGAGAATGTTCTTGATGACCCACTGCCTATTAATGATAGCTTTCCTGATGAACAATTAGCGGTCGTCAATGCTTCTCGTACTGCTCCTTGGTATGCTGATTATGCTAATTACATTGTTGTTAAATATATACCGCCTAGTTTCACATACCAGCAAAAGAAAAAGTTCTTTTATGATTTAAGACATTACTTCTGGGATGATCCACACCTTTATAAAGAAGGAGTACATGGTGTTATTAGACGTTGTGTGCCTGAGCATGAACATGAACAGATTCTATGCAAGTGTCACTCCGAATCTTATGGAGGACACCACGAATCTTATAGAACTGCACACAAGGTACTACAATCTGGTTTTTATTGGCCTACTCTCTTCAAAGATGCTCGTAAGTTTGTCTTATCTTGTGATGAATGCCAAAGAATAGGTAACATTAGTAGACGTCAAGAAATGCCTATGAATTATTCTCTTGTTATTGAACTGTTTGATGTTTGGGGCTTTGATTATATGGGACCTTTTCCTACCTCTAATGGTTATACACATATTTTAGTTGCTGTTGATTACGTTACTAAGTGGGTAGAAGCTATTCCAACTATTAGTGCTGATCATAACACTTCTATTAAAATGCTTAAAAAAGTTATTTTTCCGAGGTTTGGAGTCCCTAGATATCTTATGACTGATGGTGGTTCACATTTTATTCATGGTGCTTTCTGTAAGATGCTTGCTAACTATGATGTCAATCATAGAATAGCATCTCCTTATCACCCGCAGTCTAGTGGTCAAGTAGAGTTGAGCAATAGAGAGCTCAAATTAGTTTTGCAAAAGGCTGTGAATAGATCTAGAAAGAATTGGTCCACAAAACTTGATGATGCATTATGGGCTTATAGAACTGCATACAAAAATCCTATGGGTATGTCTCCATATAAGATGGTCTATGGAAAAGCATGTCATTTACCTCTTGAACTTGAACATAAGGCATATTGGGCTATTAAAGAGCTCAACTATGACTTCAAACTTGTCGGTGAGAAGAGGTTATTTGATATTAGCTCACTTGATGAATGGAGAACCCAAGCGTATGAGAATGCCAAGCTTTTCAAAGAAAAAGTCAAAAGCTGGCATGATAAGAGGATACAAAAGCGTGAGTTTAACGTAGGAGATTATGTGTTATTATTCAACTCTCATTTAAGATTTTTTGCAGGAAAACTTCTCTCAAATTGGGAAGGTCCCTACATTATCGAGGAGGTTTATCGTTCTGGTGATATATAAATCAACAACTTCGAAGGCACAAATCCGAGGGTGGTAAACGGTCAAAGAATTAAACATTATATTTCAGGTAATCCTATCAATGTTGAAACTAATATTACTGAAACCTTGACTCCTGAGGAATACATAAGGGACACTTTCCAAAACGTTCCAGACTCCGAAAAGGTATAGGTACGTGGTACGGTAAGTAAAGTGACTCCAAAACAACTCTAATGGCAATTTTTGTCAGTTTTGGATTATTTAAGAATTTTAGGAAGAAAGAAGTAGTCCAAAAGGGACACGAGGCTCCCACGAGAGTGGAGGACGCGCCCCCCTGTAGGGCGTGCCCCCTGTCTCGTGGGCACCTCGTGTGTCTCCCGGACTCCGTTTTCTTGCACGTCACGTATTTTGGTCGGTAAAAATTCATTATATATACTTCCGAAGGTTTTGACCACCATATCACGCAAATATCCTCTGTTTTTGTTTCAAGCTATTCCCGTTGCAGATTTAGAGCACCATGACTTCTCCCTCCTCCAACAACGAAGACAAGGATGCTTGGCTATTGAAGATAGAGCTGAAAAGAGAAGAACTAGAAGAGATCAACAAGGATGAAGGGATCAAGAGGGCCTTGTAGGTTCAAGCTCCGGTGGTGAAAGAAGAAGACATCCCTCAACCTTTACCTAACCTTTTCACTCCAACAGAGATTGAAGCTTTCAAGATGATTGAGTTAGCTCGCATACAGAACAAGTATCTCACACAAGAGAATATCCTGTTGAAGGATCATATCGCCAGACTCAAGGGCATTATCTGCAAGTTGGAGGAGCTTTTACGCTCGGTGTGCGATTATCCACCGTCATCATCACCACCTGCATCACCTCCGAGGACATAATCAAATGAGTATGTGCACTCCCCTCGGCAACTACCAAGCTTGGGGGAGGTGCCCCGGTATCGTATCACCATCACACTCCTATTTTTACCGTTAGTTAGTTCGAACCTTTTAGTAGCATCTTGATCTAGTAGATTGAAGTTTTGATATCAAGTAGTTTTGAGTTTTGCTTTGTGCTCTCTTTTTGTAATCGAGTCCGTGTGCTATCTATAATAAAGATTAGTTTTGAGTCAAGGGTTTTGCTATGTTGTTATGATCTTGAGAAAATAGAAAGAATAAAAGAGTTCATATTGATCTTATTGATAGTGATAACTTCACACATAGAAAGTGTGAGGCATAAAAATTGTTGAGAGTTGATGAACGTAGCCTTGGTCATCGTTGCAATTAATAGGAAGTGATAAGAAAAGAGGGGTTCACATATAAATATATTATCTTGGACATCTTTTATGATTGTGAAGCACTCATTAAGTATGACATGATAAAAGAGTTGACGTTGGACAAGGAAGACAACGTAATGGTTTATGTTTTCCGACATCTCAGTTGAAGTATATTGTCATTGACCTTCCAAACATGTTGGGCTTGCCTTTTGCCCTCATGCTAGCCAAATTCCTTGCAACAAGTAGAGATACTACTTGTGCTTCCAAATATCCTTATACCCAGTTTTTGCCATGAGAGTCCACCATACCTACCTATGGATTGAGTAAGATCCTTCAAGTATGTTGTCATCGGGGCAAGCAATAAAAATTGCTCTCTAAATATGTATGACTTATTAGTGCAGAGAAAATAAGCTTTGTACGAACATGTTGTGGAAGTAATAAAAGCGACGAACTGCATAATAAAGGTCCATATACAAGGGGCAATATAAAGTGACGTTCTTTTGCATTAAGATTTTGTGCATCAACCCTAAACACGCATGACAACCTCTGCTTCCCTCTGCGAAGGGCCTATCTTTTACCTTATATTTTTACTTTATGCTTGAGTCAAGGTGATTCTCAGTTTTCCCTTTTTATTTTATCCTTTGGCAAGCTCCTCGTGTTTCAAAGGTCATGATATATATATCCAATTGGATGTAATTTAGCGTAGGCTATTATTTTTGGCATCACCTAAAGGTGAATACGTTGGGAGGCAACACAATAAGCCCCTATCTTTCTCAGTGTCCGGCTGAAACTCTATAACCACAAGTACTGCGTGAGTGTTAGCAATGGTAGGAGACTACGAGATAGTTGAGTATGTGAGCTTGCTGGAAATCTCTATTATTGACTCTTTCTGATGTTATGATAAATTTCAATTCCTTTAAGGACTGAGATTATAGTTTGTTAGTTCTCAATAAAGTTTGTGAACCATACTTGACATTGTGAATTGCTTGTTACTTGAGAATAGGAAATCATATGACAAAATCTTTATATGTTGTTCTTATTGGAATGATCATGATGCCCTCATGTCCGTATTTTATTTTTACCGACACCTCTATCTCTAAACATGTGGACATATTTTTCGATTTCGGCTTCCGCTTGAGGACAAGCGAGGTCTAAGCTTGGGGGAGTTGATACGTCCATTTTGCATCATGCTTTTATATCAATATTTATTGCATTATGGGCTGTTATTACACATTATATCTCAATACTTATGGCTATTCCCTCTTATTTTACAAGGTTAACCATGAAGAGGGGGAATGCCGCCAGCTGGAATTCTGGCTGGAAAAGGAGCAAACATTGGAAACCTATTCTGCACAGCTCCAAAAGTCTCGAAACTCCGCGAAACAACCTTTTGGATTTAATACGAATTTCTAAGCGAAAGAAATAGGCCAGGGGGCCCACACCCTGTCCAGGAGACAGTGGGCGCGCCCCCCCTATAGCGCGCGCCCCTATCTCCTGGGCCCCCTGGTGGGCCTCCGGCGTCCATCTTCTGCTATATCATCACTTTTACCCTGGAAAAAATCGGGGGCAAGCTTACGGGACAAAACTCCGCCACCACGAGGCGGAACCTTGGCGGAATCAATCTAGGGCTCTAGCAGAGCTGTTCTGCCGGGGACACTTCCCTCCGGGAGGGGGAAATCATCACCAACGTCATCACCAACGATCCTCTCATCGGGAGGGGGTTAATCTCCATCAACATCTTCACCAGCACCATCTCCTCTCAAAACCCTAGTTCATCTCTTGTATCCAATCTTGTATCAAAACCACAAATTGGTACCTGTGGGTTGCAAGTAGAGTTGATTACTTCTTGTAGTTGATGCTAATTGGTTTACTTGGTGGAAGATCATATGTTCAGATCCTTTATGCATATTATTACTCCTCTGATTATGAACATGAATATGCTTTGTGAGTAGTTATGTTTGTTCCTGAGGACATGGGTGAAGTCTTGCTGTTAATAGTCATGTGAATTTGGTATTCGTTCGATATTTTGATGAAAAGTATGTTTTCTTTTCCTCTAGTGGTGTTATGTGAACATCGACTACATGACACTTCACCATTATTTGGGTCTAGGGGAAGGCATGGGGAAGTAATAAGTAGATGATGGGTTGCTAGAGTGACAGAATCTTAAACCCTAGTTTATGCGTTGCTTCGTTAGGGCCTAATATGGATCCATACGCTTAATGCTGTGGTTAGGTTTACCTTAATACTTCTTTTTGTAGTTGCGGATGCTTGAAATAGGGGTTAATCATAAGTGGGATGCTTGTCCAAGTTAGGGCGGTACCCAAGTACCGGTCCACCCACATATCAAATTATCAAAGTACCGAACGCGAATCATATGAACGTGATGAAAACTAGCTTGACGATAATTCCCAATGTGTCCTCGGGAGCTCCTTTCTCATTATTAGAAATTGTCCAAGCTTATCCTTTGCTATATAAAGTATCGGGCCACCTTTCTGCACTTTATTTACTTTATTTACTTGTTACTCGTTACTATTTATCTTATCACAAAACTATCTATCACCTACAATTTCAGTGCTTGTAGAGAAAACCTTACTGAAAACCGCTTATCATTTCCTTCTGCTCCTCGTTGGGTTCGACACTCTTACTTATCGAAAGGACTATGATAGATCCCCTACACTTGTGGGTCATCAGGGCGCGCCCTCCACCCTAGTGGACGCCTTGTGTCCTTCCCTAACTACTTCTTATTTTCCTATTTTCTTAAATACTCCAAAACGGAGAAAAATTGCTATTAGAATTGTTTTGGAGTCGGTTCACTTACCCTACCACATACCTATTCCTTTTTGGAGTCTGAAACATTATGGAAAGTGTCTCTTATGTATTCCTCCGGGGTTACAGTTTCAATAATATTAGTTTCAACATTTATTGGGTTACCTGAGATATAATGTTTGATTCTTTGACCGTTCACCACCTTAGGATTTGTGCCGTCGAAGTTGTTGATTTTTATGGCACCGGAACGATAGACCTCCTCGATAACGTAAGGGCCTTCCCATTAGAGAGAAGTTTTCCAGCAAAAAATCTTAAACAGGAGTTAAATAGCAACACATAATCACCTACGTTAAATTCACGCTTTTGTATCCTTTTGGCATGCCATCTTTTAACTTTTTCTTTAAACAGTTTGGCATTCTCATAGGCTTGGGTTCTCCATTCATCGAGTGAGATAATATCAAATAACCTCTTCTCACCGGCAAGTTTGAAATCATAGTTGAGCTCTTTAATGGCCCAATATGCCTTATGTTCTAGTTCGAGAGGTAAGTGACATGCTTTTCCATAAACCATTTTATATGGAGACATACCCATGGGATTCTTATATGCAGTTCTATAAGCCCATAATGCATCATCAAGTTTCTTGGACCAATTCTTTCTAGATCTATTAACAGTCTTTTGCAAAATTAATTTAAGCTCTCTATTACTCAATTCTACTTGACCACTAGAGTGTGGGTGATATGGAGATGCAATTCTGTGATAAACATCATACTTAGCAAGCATTTTATGGAAAGCACCATGAATAAAATGTGAACCACCATGAGTCCTTAAGTATCTAGGGACTCCAAACTTCGGAAAAATAACTTCTTTAAGCATCTTAATAGAAGTGTTATGATCAACACTACTAGTTGGAATAGCTTCTACCCACTTAGTAACATAATCAACAGCAGTTAAAATATGTGTATACCCATTAGAGGCAGGAAACGGTCCCATATAATCAAAGCCCCAAATATCAAATGGTTTAATAACAAGAGAATAATTCATAGGCATTTATACCAATTCTTTGACATTCATCACAAGATCATACAAACTTACGGGCATCCTTGAAGAGAGTAGGCCAATAAAAACTGGATTGCAATACCTTATGTGCAGTTCTATCTCCAGCGTGGTGTCCTCCATATGCCTTGGAGTGACACTTTCGTAGGATCTGTTCCTGTTCATGCTCAGGTACACTATGTCTAATAACACCATCTACTCCTTCTTTATAAAGGTGTGGGTCATCCCAGAAGTAATGTCTTAAATCATAAAAGAACTTTTTCTTTTGCTGGTATGTGAAACTAGGTGGTATGAATTTAGCAACAATGTAATTAGCATAATCAGCATACCATGGAGAAGTACGAGAAGCATTTATGATAGCTAATTGTTCATCAGGAAAGCTATCATCAATATGTAGTGGGTCATCAAGAACATTCTCTAACCTAGACAAGTTGTCTGCAACGAGGTTCTCAGCTCCCTTTCTATCAATAATATGCAAATCGAATTCTTGGAGCAAGAGAACCCATCTAATAAGTCTAGGTTTAGGATCTTTCTTTTCCATGAGATATTTGATAGCAGCATGATCAGTGTGAATAGTTACTTTAGAATCAACAATATAAGGTATGAACTTATCACAAGCAAATACAATTGCTAAGAATTCTTTTTCAGTAGTAGCATAATTTCTCTGGGCAGTGTCTAGAGTTTTACTAGCATATTGAATAACATTTAATTTCTTATCGACTCTTTGCCCTAGGACAACACCTACATCATAATCACTAGCATCACACATAATTTCGAAGGGTAAATTCCAATCAGGTGGCTGAACAATAGGTGCAGAAATCAAAGCTTTCTTAAGTACTTCAAATGCTTCTACACAATCATCATCGAAGACAAAAGGAATATCTTTTGCAATAGATTAGTCAGAGGCCTAGAAATTTTAGAAAAGTCCTTAATGAACCTCCTATAAAAACCGGCATGACCAAGGAAACTTCTTATACCTTTAATGTCCTTGGGACATGTCATCTTTTCAATTGCATCAACTTTAGCTTTATCAATTTCAATGCCTTTCTCAGAAATTTTATGCCCCAAGACAATGCCTTCATTAACCATAAAGTGGCACTTTTCCCAATTCAGGACAAGACTAATATCTTCACATCTCTGCAAAACTCGATCAAGGTTGCTCAAACAATCATCAAAAGAGGATCCATAAACGGAGAAATCATCCATGAATACCTCACAAATCTTTTCACAAAAGTCGGAGAATATAGCCATCATACATGTTTAAAAGGTAGCAGGTGCATTACATAAGCCAAAAGACATACGTTTATAAGCAAAAGTACCAAAAGGGCAAGTAAAAGTGGTCTTTTCTTGATCCTCTGCTGACACATGTATTTGAGAGAAACCGGAGTAACCATCTAGAAAGCAAAAATGTGTATGTTTGGATAGTATTTCTAGCATTTGATTAATAAAAGGTAAAGGGTAATGATCTTCCTTAGTTGCTTTATTTAATTTGCGGAAATCAATTACCATCCTATAACCTGTAATAACTCTTTGTGGGGTCAATTCATCTTTATCATTAGGAACAACAGTAATACCTACCTTCTTAGGGACACAATGGACAAGACTTACACACTGACTATCAGCAACGGGATAAATTATACCTGCCTCAAGGAGCTTTAGTATTTCCTTTCTTACCACTTCTTTCATCTTAGGATTTAAGCGTCGTTGATGATCAATAACTGGTTTGGTGCCTTCTTCCAATTTTATTTTGTGTTGGCATAGAGTGGGACTAATGCCCTAAGATCATCAAGAGTATATCTAATAGCAGCACAATGCTTCTTCAGAGTTTTCAACAATCTTTCCTCTTCTTGCTCTGAAAGGTTAGCACTAATAATAATAGGATATATCTTCTTTTCATCAAGATAAGCATATTTAAGAGTATCAGGTAATGGTTTAAGCTCAAACATGGGATCACCCTTGGGTGGAGGAGGATCCCCTAGGATTTCAACAGGCAAGTTGTGTTTCAGAATAGGACCCTGTTTAAAGAATACTTCATCTATTTCCCTTCTTTCATTCATAAACATATCATTTTCATGGTCTAGCAAATATTGTTCTAACAGATCAGTAGGAGGCACGACAATAGAAGCTAGACCAATAATTTCATCCTTACTAGGCAATTCTTTATCATGCGGTTGTCTACAAAATTTAGCAAAATTAAACTCATGAGACATATCCCCCAAACCAATAGTAACAACATCCTTTTCGCAATTTATTCTAGCATTGACAGTGTTCAAGAAGGGTCTACCAAATATGATGGGACAAAAGTCATCTTGTGGGGAACCAAGAACAAGAAAATCAGCAGGATATTTGACTTTCCCACACAACACTTCAACATCTCTAACAATCCCAATTGGTGAAATAGTATCTCTATTGGCAAGCTTAATTGTAACAGCAATATCTTCTATCTCAGCAGGTGCAATGTCATGCATAATTTCTTTATATAAGGAATGAGGTATTGAACTAGCACTAGCACCCATATCACATAAGCCATGATAACAATGATCTCCTATTTTAACAGAAATAACAGGCATGCCTACAACAGGTCTATGTGTCTTAGCATCAGGTCTAGCGATTCTAGCAGCTTGTTCATAAAAATAAATAATATGCCCATCAATATTATCAACCAAGAGATCTTTAACCATAGCAATACTAGGTTCAACTTTAATTGGCTTAGGAGGTGTATATGTTCTAGTATTACTCTTACGAACCACAGTTGAAGCTTTAGCATGATCCTTTATCCTAACAGGGAAAGGTGGTTTCTCAATATAAGTAGAAGGAACAATAGGATCAGTATAAGTGATAGTCTTTTCTTCAACTGTAACAGGTGCAACTACTTTTACTTCAATGGGAGGATTATATCTAAACCACTTCTCCTTAGGGAGATCAACATGAGTAGCAAATGATTCACAGAAAGAAGCTACTATCTCAGAGTCAAGTCCATATTTAGTGCTAAATCCACAAAAAGCATTGGTATCCATAAAAGATTTAACACAATCAAACTTAGGTGTCATACCTGACTCCTTACCATCGTCGGAATCCCAATCTTCAGAGTTGCGTTTAATTCTTTCCAATAAATCCCATTTGAATTCAATAGTCTTCATCATAAAAGACCCAGGACAAGAAGTATCAAGCATGGTGCGATTGTTAAGAGAAAGCCGAGCATAAAAGTTTTGAACAATCATTTCTCACGAGAGCTCATGATTGGGGCATGAATATAACATTGACTTAAGCCTCCCCCAAGCTTAAGCAATACTTTCTCCTTCGCGAGGCCAAAAATTATATATATAATTGCGATCACGATGAACAAGATGCATAGGATAAAACTTCTGGTGAAATTCCAATTTCAATCGTTTATAGTCCCATGATCCCATATCATCACATAGCCTATACCATGTCAATGCATCTCCCGTCAAAAATAAAGGGAAGACCTTCTTCTTAATAACATCATCGGGCATACCTGCAAGCTTAAATAATCCACAAACTTCATCCACATAGATGAGGTATAAATCGGGATGCAATGTTCCATCTCCTGCAAAGGGATTAGCTAGCAGTTTCTCTACCATACCTGAAGGAATTTCAAAGTAAAAAATTTCAGTAGGTTCAGTAGGTTGAGGAGCAACTCTTTGCTCTACTGGTCGGGCTGAATATACCCCGAACAAGCCCCTCAAAGGATTATGTTCCATAGTAACAAGTGACAGTAAATTTCAGCACACCATATAAATGTTTCTTTACCAAGTTCCACTTACCAAAGGCGCCTCACTCCCCGACAACGGCGCCAGAAAAGAGTCTTGATGAGCCACAAGTGTAGGGGATCTATCGTAGTCCTTTCGATAAGTAAGAGTGTCGAACCCAACGAGGAGCAGAAGGAAATGACAAGCGGTTTTCAGTAAGGTATTCTCTGCAAGCACTGAAATTGTAGGTAACAAATAGTTTTGTGATAGGATAATTTGTAACAGGTAACAAGCAATGAAAGTAAATAAAGTGCAGCAAGGTGGCCTAATCCTTTTTATAGCAAAGTACAAGCCTGGACAAGTTCTTATAATGAGAAAAGCGCTCCCGAGGACACATGGGAATTATCGCCAAGCCAGTTTTCATCACGCTCATATGATTCGTGTTCGTTACTTGGATAATTTGATATGTGGGTGGACCGGTGCTTGGGTACTGACCTTTCTTGGACAAGCATCCCACTTATGATTAACCACTATTGCAAGTATCCGCAACTACAAAAGAAGTATTAAGGTAAACCTAACCATATGAAACATATGGATCCAAATCAGCCCCTTACGAAGCAACTTATAAACTAGGGTTTAAGCTTCTGTCACTCTAGCAACCCATCATCTACTTATTACTTCCAATGCCTTCCTCTAGGCCCAAATAATGGTGAAGTGTCATGTAGTCGACGTTCACATAACACCACTAGAGTAGAGATAACATACATATCATCAAAATATCGAACGAATACCAAATTCAGATGACTACTAATAGCAAGACTTCTCCCATGTCCCCAGGAACAAATGTAACTACTCACAAAGCATATTCATGTTCATAATCAGAGGTGTATTAATATGCATTAAGGATCTGAACATATGATCTTCCACAAAATAAACCAACTAGCATCAACTACAAGGAGTAATCAACACTACTAGCAACCCACAGGTACCAATCTGAGGTTTTGGTACAAAGATTGGATACAAGAGATGAACTAGGGTTCGAGAGGAGATGGTGCTGGTGAAGATGTTGATGGAGATTGACCCCCTCCCGATGAGATGATCGTTGGTGATGATGATGGTGATGATTTCCCCCTCCCGGAGGGAAGTTTCCCCGGCAGAACAGCTCTGCCGGAGCCCTAGATTGGTTCCGCCTCGTGGTAGCGGAGTTTTGTCCCGTGAGCTTGCTTATGATTTTTTCCAGGGTAAAAGACTTCACAAAGCAGAATATGGGCATCGGAGGGCTGCCAGGTGACCCACGAGGCAGGGGGCGCGCCTAGGGGGGTGGGGCACGCCCCCATCCTCGTGAGTGGTGGGTGGCCCCCCTCAGGTATTTCTTTCGCTGAATATTTTTTATTAGCTCCCAAAATGACTTTTGTCGAGTTTCAAGACTTTTGGAGCTGTGCAGAATAGGTCTCCAATATTTGGTCCTTTTCCAGCCCAGAATCCCAGCTGCCGGCATTCTCCCTCTTCATGTAAACCTTGTGAAATAAGAGAGAATAGCATAAGTATTGTGACATAACGTGTAATAACATGTCATAATGCAATAAATGTCAATATAAAAGCATGATGCAAAATGGACGTATCAGTTCCTCATCTAAAATTCCCCCACGGCCGAGCTCCTCAAAGCCCTCACGGCCTGTTCCTCAAGCTACTTCTTCAAAAGCAGCTCCAGCGCCCACTGTTGCAAAATCCTCAGCAACTCCTAAAAAGTCCTCAGCACCTGCGTATCTTCCCTCTTGCCAAAGGACCAAGGGAATCTCTATTGCTTCAGGAGCATCTGCAAGTTCTTCAGCTCCTCCAAAGCCCTCAACCGGTCCAACCTTGCTGAAGAACAAGGCCACTACTGAACGAGGCACAAGGCCAAGTCCTCATAAGAAGTAGGTTGACTTTCAAGTACCGTCAAGCGAAGACAAAGTTCATGATGAAGAATTAGCTGAAACCATCAGAGATAGGCAACAAAGGGCCACTAGAGCCAAAGGCAGCACAATGCCACTCATGCTGGATCCTAAGTTGATCCTTGACTTCATCGACCTATGGCACAAGGACCCCAATAGTCCTTTGCCCGATCTGAACCTCACTCCTGGCCAAAGTCATGTGTTGACGACCTTTATTGATGAAGAAAAATGGAAATTTGAACAAGGGATGAAAGTCAAGAAAGCTTAGGAAAAGAAAGAGCGCTTTCTGAAGAACAATGTTCTAAAGTTTTCTCCTGATGAACTTCTAGCTCTGCAAACAGAAATCAAGGGACTAAGTGATGAATTTGACAGATACTATGCTGATTGGCTAGAAGCCAAAGTCAGATTCGTCAAAATAGTGAATGGATTCACTCCAAATGTTGCAACTTCATCGCAACAAGAAATTCCTCAGGCTAAGACTTCTGCTCAGCCTACTGAAGAAAATGCAAGCATAGCTGATGAAAATCAGACTATTGAAGAAAATGAAAGCACCAGGGCTGTTGAAGAAATTCCAGCCTCTAAAGAAACTGCCAGGGCAACCTCCAATGTTGTGCCTGAAGAACAAACCAGGCCAGTTGAAGATTCTGCTACTGCACCTGAGGAATCTGAACATGCCAGGGAAACTGCATCAATTGTGCCTGAATAAACTGAACCAATTTCATCTGCTCCTCCCGCAAAGTCATCACTGATGAAAAGTATCAACCTTCCTTCTGCATCAGAAGCGAAGAAGACGAAAGCTGCGAAGAAGGCAACCGTGAAGAAAAGGAAAGCATCTAAAACTTCAGAGCCTTCAGCTCCTAAGAAAGTGAAGACTTTGACGAGCTCATACTCGAACCCAATTGATGTTGTTCCGATCTCAAGCATGCCACCAAAGGAGATTGTTCCCTTTGGTGAGGAATATGTCTGTCAGGACCCTGATCCTATGCCACACCGATCTAGCATGTAACACCTCATATCACTTTGCGGCCTCATGCACGGTATTCCCACGGGTGTCGCCTTACCAGGCCCTAGACCGTTTGCGCCTTTTGGCTCACGTATGATAGTGTCGCTAGCATCCATATGACAAAGAACCCGGGCTGACATGGCTAGTCATGAACCCAAAATGGCGCTAACTTACAGGGACAGACATACATGACCCAGCAACGAACGTGTCGGTCATCACCGAGTGAATCCGGGTTGTAGCAGCTGGGCTAGCAGGACTCCGGTAATCCGGGCTGTAGCAGGCTAACAGGACTCCGGTAGACACCGCATGACATTTCCCCGAAGGGACAGACACAGGAACAAAGAAGGACACATGCCGGCCAGCCTAAGTGTTTCAGAGTAGTAGTAAGTTGCCATGTCCCAATGGAAGCACTAGGAGACATTTCCCGGTAAGAGAGGCTACCAAGGATAAACAACTAGATAGTCAGATCCCACACGTACCAAGCATGTCAATAACATACACACAATATGCTCGATATGTGCAAATACAACATGACATCACAACATGACTCTACAACTCAAGAACTTTATTCAATAGGCTCCGAGGAGCGAGATATTACAAACAAGGGTCTCATGACCCAACATTCAGAGCATACCAGTCAAAGCACAAGCGGAAGCTTAACATGTCTGAGTACAGACATCTACAAATGAAAAAGGCTAAGAAGCCCGACTATCTACCAGATCCTGCCGAGGGCACAAGATCGTAGCTGAGGTAACAAGCTAAACGTCGAAGTCCACGCGGAACTACTAGTGAGACTGTAGTCTCTCTGCAAAACATAAAATAGGCAAACATGAGTACAAATGTACCCAGCAAGACTTACATCAGAACTATCTACATATGCATCGGTATCAACAAAGGGGATGGTGGGGTTTAACTGCAGCAAGCCACCTTTGACTCAGTGGCTATCCTAAACTACGACTGCAAGTAACTCTTTTGAGGTGGCGCACACGAGTCCATATATTCACCATATCAATACGCCACTATGGATCCGCTCCCGTCTCCCTACGAGAACGCCATCCATAGCACTCACGCTTATCTTGCGTATTTTAGAGTATCCACTTTCGCTTGTCTATGAACTGTATAGGCGACCTAGAGGTCTTTTACCGCGGACATGGCTATTCGAATAGATCATATTAACCCTGCAGGTGTGTACATCTTCACAAACGCTCTCGCCACTTACCACCATGTACACGTCATGTATCTCGGCAACCTTCAAGCAGAAGCCTGGTGAGGGTGTCGGCCATGACCTGACCAACCGCGCAAGACTCTAGTCCAGTTTTATCGCCTATTCAGGTTCCATCCGCAAGGAGATCCGTCCAGGGTGTCGCTCACGGCCCCAAACGATGTGTAGAGGGTTCCAAGCCCACCAAACGGGCGGTGCTTGGCATAACCGGCCATGGTGCCTAGTCTGACCCAAGCCCACCTGTACCTTGTGCCACTTGGTAGACTACTAACACAACCTACAAACACCAGAAACTAGTTGCAACTCCTGGACAGAGATCAGGCGGATTAATAAGTCGAGAGGGGTCGAGTTACCGGAACCCAATGTGTGGTAGTAACTGTTCATGGATCACAAACACAGAACTCAGTTCCTGAGGACGGCTTCAATGAGACAACCCACCATGTACTCCTACATGGCCTCTCACCGCTACCTTTACCAAATCGTGTTCACACACTTAGCTCACACATAGTAAGACATGTTCACAACTTTCTAATTAATCCCCGATGAATCAGACCTGAGTCAACTCTAAGCAGTAGCAGGCATGACAAACAAGCATGAATGAGTAGGCACATCAGGGCTCAAACAACTCCTACTCATGCTAGTGGGTTTCATCTATTTACTGTGGCAATGACAGGTCATGCAGAGGAAAGGGGTTCAACTACCGCAACATGTAACAGTTGAAATGTTGTTGTCCTAATGCAGTAAAAGAGAGCATGAGTGAGAGAGTGGGATTATATCAGAATGAACAAGGGGTTTTTGCTTGCCTGGCACTTCTGAAGATAGTATAGTTCTTCATCGGTGTTATCGATCTCATCGTCAGAACACGTCTATTGAGAGGGGACAAACACCGGCAAACAAGGAAGAACACAATCATGCAATGCACAATATGATGCATGATCATGACATGTCAATATGCTGTGATTTGAGCTAATGCAACTAGCAACAGGTTAAATGAAGTTGATTTGAATCCAAGATTCTAATTCAAACTCCATATGTGGAAATTCAAATGCCATTTACATGATTTGTCCTAAACAGTAGCTATAAGTTGTTCTATCATGCATGAAAATGGTACAGATGGATAGATTCGATTTTTCTAATCATTTTTCATATATAAATTATTTCATTTGGAGTTATGGTTGATTTTATATGAATTTTAGAAGTTTTAGATATTTTCTAGAATTTCCTGGATTATTTTTATTCCAGAAAATGATTATCTGCGTCACTGTGACATCAGCGAGTCAACTGACCCGGTCCAGGTCAAACCTGACCAGGGGTCCCACTGGTCAGTGTCACGGTGTTGGTTAGGGTCGCTGACGTGTGGGTCCAGTCAACGCCCACGCCAGCAGGGTCAACTCAGGCATGTGGGTCCCGCTAGGTTTTAAACTAACCTAAACAGAAACAAAACTAGGATTAATTTGGGCATGGGGCCCATCCGCCAGTGAGCTAGGGGGTTAGTTAGTGGCGTCATTAGCGTTTAATTAAGGTGCCACGTCATCCTCGCTGGAGGTTAACCGGCGACGACCTCGGCCAACGGCGGAGGTGCATCGTGTGCTTGCTACGGAGCACCGTTCAATGCGCGATTTGCTCCTATGGGTTCCTGGGAGTGCGCCACGGTTGGTGGAGAAAGCGGGGTGAGCTGGGGTGCCCGGAGCTCGTCGAAAACGAGCTCGGGGCGGCGGCCGGAGTTCGGCCGTGAATGGGGAGGCGATTCTGGCGCACAGCAGGATGAGCGAGTGTGTGCGTTCGACTCCTGGGAGCATGTTGAGCACGTCGACAAGCTCGAACGCGAGCTTTGCTAGCTCTGTCCACGGCGGCCTCATGACCGGCGGCGAGCACAACTCGTATCCGGTGCATCTACGGCTAGAGTACGAAAACAACACGGGAAGGAGAGGGGAATTGACCGGAGGCTCACGGCGCATCGTTTGGAGGTTACATCAGGCTCCGGGAGGCGTCGGAGCGGGCGCACGGTCGCCGGCGATCTCGGTGGCCCGAGGTTGAAGAAGACGGTGGTGAGGGCGTTTGGGTGCGTCCGGCGTTGTTTGGCTTGGTGAGGAGGTCGAGGACAAGGTAGCTGAGCTACTGGCAAGACGAGGGGCCGAGGAGGAGGCTCTGGGTGCGGCAACGGCGAGCGGTGGCGATGAGCTCCGCTCGGGCTGCGAGAGAGAGAGAGAGAGCAGAGGAGGGGGATGGATCCAGGAAGAGTGAGAGAGGGGCCAGGGGTGTGCGTGGCATCTTCGGGGGCGTCCGGGGAGAAGCGGCAAGCAGGAGGTGGCGGGGCGCGTGCCCCTGTCCTCCTGGCGCGAGGAAGGGGACCACTGGTGATACGTCTCCAACGTATCTATAATTTTTGATTGCTCCATGCTACTTTATCTACTGTTTTGGACTATACTGGGCTTTATTTTCCACTTTTATATTACTTTTGGGACTAACCTATTAACCGGAGGCCCAACCCAGAATTGCTGTTTTTTGCCTTTTTCAGTATTTCGAAGAAAGAATATCAAACGGAGTCCAAACGGAATGAAACCTTCGGGATCGTGATTTTCCAACCGAACATGATCCAGGAGACTTGGACCCTACTCCAAGAAGTGTCCGAGGAGGTCACGAGGGTGGAGGGCGCCCCTGGGCATGCCCCCCCTACCTCGTGGGCCCCTCGGAGCTCCACCGACGTACTCCTTCCTCCTATATATACCTACGTATCCCCGAACGATCAGAACAGGAGCCGAAAACCTAATTCCACCACCGCAACCTTCTGTATCCATGAGATCCCATCTTGGGGCCTGTTCCGGAGCTCCACCGGAGGGGGCATCCACCACGGAGGGCTTCTACATCATCACCATAGCCCCTCCGATGAAGTGTGAGTAGTTTACTTCAGACCTTCGGGTCCATAGCTAGTAGCTAGAGGGCTTCTTCTCTCTTTTTGGATCTCAATACAATGTTCTCCCCCTCTCTCGGGGAGATCTATTCGATGTAATCTTCTTTTTGCGGTGTGTTTGTTGAGACCAATGAATTGTGGGTTTATGATCTAGTTGTTGGAAATATGCCCTAGAGGCAATAATAAAAGGATTATTATTATATTTCCTTGTTCATGATAATTGTCTTTTATTCATGCTATAATTGTGTTATCCGGAAATCGTAATACATGTGTGAATACATAGACCACAATATGTCCCTAGTGAGCCTCTAGTTGACTAGCCCGTTGATCAACAGATAGTCATGGTTTCCTAACTATGGACATTGGATGTCATTGATAATGGGATCACATCATTAGGAGAATGATGTGATGGACAAGACCGAATCCGAAGCATAGCACAAGATCGTGTAGTTCGTTTCCTAGGGCTTTTCCAATGTCAAGTATCTTTTCCTTAGACCATGAGATCATGTAACTCCCGGATACCGTAGGAGTGTTTTGGGTGTACCAAATGTCACAACATAACTGGGTGACTATAAAGGTATACTACGGGTATCTCCGAAAGTGTCTGTTGGGTTGACACGGATCGAGACTGGGATTTGTCACTCCGTATGACGGAGAGGTATCTTTGGGCCCACTCGGTAATGCATCATCATGATGAGCTCAAAGTGACCAAGTGTCTGGTCACGGGATCATGCATTATGGTACGAGTAAAGTGACTTGCCGGTAACGAGATTGAACGAGGTATTGGGATACCCACGATCGAATCTCGGGCAAGTAACATACCGATTGACAAAGGGAATTGTATACGGGGTTGCTTGAATCCTCGACATCGTGGTTCATCCGATGAGATCATCGAGGAGCATGTGGGAGGCAACATGGGTGTCCAGATCCCGCTGTTGGTTATTGACCGGAGAGCCGTCTTGGTCATGTCTATGTGTCTCCCGGACCCGTAGGGTCTACACACTTAAGGTTCGGTGTCGCTAGGGTTGTAGAGATATTAGTATGCAGCAAACCGAAAGTTTTTCGGAGTCCCGGATGAGATCCCGGACGTCACGAGGAGTTCCGGAATGGTCCGGAGGTAAAGAATTATATATGGGAAGTCGAGTTTCGGGCATCGGGAAAGTTTTGGGGGTCACCGGTATTGTACCGGGACCACCGGAAGGGTCCTGGGGGTCCACCGGGTGGGGCCACCTATCCCGGAGGGCCCCATGGGCTGAAGTGGGAGGAGAACCAGCCCCTAGTGGGCTGGTGCGCCCCCCCTTGGGCCCCCCTGCGCCTAGGGTTGGGAACCCTAGGGGAGGGGGCGCCTCCACTTGCCTTGGGGGGCAAGGCACCCCCTTGGCCGCCGCCCCCCTAGGAGATCCCATCTCCTAGGGCCGGCGCCCCCCCTGGGGACCCTATATATAGAGGGGGGAGGGAGGACAGGCGCACCCTTGCACTTGGTGCCTCCCTTCCCCCTTGCTACACCTCCCCCCCCCCCCGCAGACGCTTGGCGAAGCCCTGCCGGGATACCTGCTGCATCCACCACCACGCCGTCGTTCTGCTGGATCTTCATCAACCTCTCCTTCCCCCTTGCTGGATCAAGAAGGAGGATACGTCACACTGACCGTACGTGTGTTGAACGCGGTGGTGCCGTCCGTTCGGCGCTAGGATCTCTTGTGATTTGGATCACGACGAGTATGACTCCCTCAACCCCGTTCTCTCGAACGCTTCCGCTCGATCTACA
This sequence comes from Triticum aestivum, assembly GCF_018294505.1. Lineage (NCBI taxonomy): Eukaryota > Viridiplantae > Streptophyta > Magnoliopsida > Poales > Poaceae > Triticum > Triticum aestivum. The sequence continues at coordinate 248,473,524 of NC_057798.1, forward strand.
AGGGTATGTAGATGCACTCCTCTCTCTCATTGCTAGATGAACTCATAGATTGATCTTGGTGAAACCGTAGGAATTTTTTTATTTTCTGCAACGTTCCCCAACAGTGGCATCATGAGCTAGGTCTATGCGTAGTTCTCTTTGCACGAGTAGAACACAAATCTGTTGTGGGCGTAGATGTTGTCAACTTTCTTGCCACTACTAGTATTATTTTGCTTCAGTAGTATTGTGGGATGAAGCGGCCCGGACCGACCTTACACGTACGCTTACGTGAGACAGGTTCCACCGACTGACATGCACTAGTTGCATAAGGTGGCTAGCGGGTGTCTGTATCTCCCACTTTAGTTGGAGCGGATTCGTTGAAAAGGGTCCTTATGAAGGGTAAATAGAAGTTGACAAATCACGTTGTGGCTTTTTCTTAGGTAAGAAAACGTTCTTGCTAGGGGTGTGCGTGGATCACAAACGGCAAAGACCTAAATACAGACGGCAAAGATTTTGCCATCAGGAAGCAGACGGCAAAGTCAGACGGCAAAGATAAGTCGGCAAAGAATACTTATTCGTCAGGATTTCGTCGGGCAGACGGCAAAGATTTTGCCGTCAGCCAACTAAAGATTTGCCGTTTGTCGCAAATATAATAGACGACAAAATCCTGTTCTTTGCTGTTTGTCAAAACTTGTTCTTTGCTGTCGTCTAGACTAAACTAGAGACGACAAAGATTGTTTTTCAATTTAAAAAAAGTGACGTCAGAGAAGAGCCTCTCACCGGACACAGCAGGTTCAACTCAAGTAGATTTGGATTCAACACGGCGTGCTGCATTTCATTTATCGAGGTTGAGTTACAGAAAAGAAACAAAGTTGTCCTGAAAATTTACAAAAAGGACCCTACAAAGTAAAAAATAAAAGCAATCAAGTCCTCCACTACAACAACTTGGACTTCACCGCCGGCCGTCCTTCTTCTGGCCGGAGACAGAACCACAGGGGTTCCACTGCCGCCGCCTTGCCCTGCCCACGCCAGCCCGCAGCAGCAATAGAAGCCAAATGGAGGAGACGCTATCCGCTCTGCCTGCGCCGGCCCGAAGCACCAACCGCAGTTGTTCCCCTGCCCACAGCGGTCTCACGTGTCGGCCGTGCCCTGGTCGCGCCGCACGCTCGCCGCCCGCCCGTGCGTCGCGTGCAGCGGCCTCCCGCACCGACCGCTCTGCCCGCACCGGCCATGTCCTGCTTGCGCTGCCGCCTCGCTGGAGAAGTTGTAGCGGCCTCCCGCGCCGGCCGCTCTGCCCGCACTGGCCAAGCCTGCCTTGCGCCACCTGCCCTGCTGGAGGAGCCGAAGCGGTCTCCCGCGCCGGCCGCTCTGCTCGCACCGGCCAAGCCTGGCTCGCGACGCCCGCCCCGCTGGAGAGCCGAAGCGGCCTCCCGCGTCGGCCGCCCTGCCCGCACTGGCCAAGCCTGGCTCGCGCCGCCCACCCCGCTGGAGGAGCCGAAGCGGCCTCCCGCGCCGGTCGCCCTGCCCACAGGAAGGGGAAGGAAGGAGCCAGAGGAGGCAGAGTAGAGGAAGGGGAGGACGATTGGACGAAGGTTTGCCGGTGGTGGCGGAGGGTTCGCCGGCCGGAGGAGCCACGACTGGTGGCGCCGGCGAGTGGATCAGGATGCGGGCGAGGTGGTGGGGGTGGGCTGCGTGCGTGCAGAGAGACAGGTACGAGAGAGAGAGAGAGAGAGATCGTGCGGGATAAGGGAGAGAGAGCGTGGTGGGGTCGGGCGTGGGAGAGTGTTGGGGTGGGGGGCTGCGATTGTGGGCTGTGTGGTTGAGATGTCGCCACATCATCGATCCGCGTGATCGATCCGCGTGGTGTGCTTTCTCTCTGCCGTCTGCATTTTTTATTAGAGACGACAAAGAGCACACTTTGCCGTCTACAGAAAAAAATACAGATAGCAAAGATCTTTGCCTTCTGCGTTTTATATTACAGCCGGCAAACTGAGCTCTTTGCCATCTGTATTTTTTTTCAGACGGCAAAGTGAGCTCTTTGCTGGCTGTAATTTTTTTTAGACGGCAAAGCCTATTTTACCGTTACTTTTTCTTAGCCGTCTGCTGATGACGGCAAACCCTTTCTTTGCCGTATGTCCTGACGAAATGCTGACGGCAAAGAAATTACTAACGGCAAATCTCCTGTTTTCCGTAGTGAGCAACTTCGTGGAGACACGATGATGGAGGTCATGATGATGGAGATCATGGTGTCATGCCGGTGACAAAGATGATCATGGAGCCCCGAAGATGGAGATCAAAGGACCTATATGATATTGGCCATATCATGTCACTACTATTTGATTGGATGTGATGTTTATCATGTTTTCGCATCTTGTTTACTTAGAACGATGGTAGTAAATAAGTTGATCCTCATAATAATTTCAAGAAAGTGTCCCCCCTAACTGTCCGCCGTTGCGACAGTTCGTTGTTTCGAAGCACCACGTGATGATCGGGTGTGATAGATTCTAACGTTCACATACAATGGGTGTAAGACAGATTTACACATGCAAAACATTTAGGTTAAGTTGACGAGCCTAGCATGTACAGACATGGCCTCGGAACAGAAGAGACCGAAAGGTCGAACATGAGTTGTATGAAAGATACGATCAACATGGAGATGTTCACCGATGATGACTAGTCCGTCTCACGTGATGATCGGACATGGCCTAGTCGACTCGGATCATGTAACACTTAGATGACTAGAGGGACGTCTAATCTGAGTGGGAGTTCATTAAATAATTTGATTAGATGAACTTAATTATCATGAACTTAGTCTAAAATCTTTGCAAAAATGTCTTGTAGATCAAATGGCCAACGCTCATGTCAACATGAACTTCAACGCGTTCCTAGAGAAAACCAAGCTGAAAGATGATGGCAGCAACTATACGGACTGGGTCCGGAACCTGAGGATCATCCTCATAGTTGCCAAGAAAGCATATGTCCTAGAAGGACTGCTAGGTGAAGCACCCATCCCAGAGAACCAAGACGTTATGAACGCTTGGCAGTCACGTGATGATGATTACTCCCTCGTTCAGTGCGGCATGCTTTACAGCTTGGAACCGGGGCTCCAAAAGCGTTTTGAGCAACACGGAGCATATGAGATGTTCGAGGAGCTGAAAATGGTTTTCCAAGCTCATGCCCGGGTCGAGAGATATGAAGTCTCCGACAAGTTCTATAGTTGTAAGATGGAGGAAAATAGTTCTGTCAGTGAGCACATACTCAAAATGTCTGGGTTGCACAACCGCCTGTCCTAGCTGGACATTAACCTCCCGGACGAGGCGGTCATTGACAGAATCCTTCAGTCGCTCCCACCAAGCTACAAGAGCTTTGTGATGAACTACAATATGCAGGGGATGGTGAAAACTATTCCTGAAGTATTTTCAATGCTGAAGTCAGCAGAGGTAGAAATCAAAAAGGAACACCAAGTGTGGATGGTCAATAAAACCACTAAGTTCAAGAAAGGCAAGGGCAAGAAGAACTTCAAGAAGGACGGCAAGGATGTTGCCGCGCCCGGTAAGCCAGTTGCCGGGAAGAAGTCAAAGAATGGACCCAAGCCTGAGACTGAGTGCTTTTATTGCAAAGGGAAGGGTCACTGGAAGCGGAACTGCCCCAAATACTTAGCGGACAAGAAGGTCGGCAACACTAAAGGTATATGTGATATACATGTAATTGATGTGTACCTTACCAGTGCTCGTAGTAGCTCCTGGGTATTTGATACCGGTGCCGTTGCTCATATTTGTAACTCAAAGCAGGAGCTGCGGAATAAGCGGAGACTGGCGAAGGACGAGGTGACGATGCGCGTCGCGAATGGTTCCAAGGTCGATGTGATCGCCGTCGGCACGCTACCTCTACATGTACCCACGGGATTAGTTTTAAACCTCAATAATTTTTATTTAGTGCCAGCTTTGAGCATGAACATTGTATCTGGATCTCGTTTAATGCGAGATGGCTACTCATTTAAATCTGAGAATAATGGTTGTTCTATTTATATGAGAGATATGTTTTATGGTCATGCCCCGCTGGTCAATGGTTTATTCTTAGTGAATCTCGAATGTAATATTACACATATTCATAATGTGAATACCAAAAGATGTAAGGTTGATAACGATAGTCCCACATACTTGTGGCACTGCCGCCTTGGTCACATTGGTGTCAAGCGCATGAAGAAGCTCCATGCTGATGGGCTTTTAGAGTCTCTCGATTATGAATCATTTGACACATGCGAACCATGCCTCATGGGCAAAATGACCAAGACTCCTTTCTCCGGAACAATGGAGCGAGCAACCAACTTATTGGAAATCATACATACTGATGTGTGCGGTCCAATGAGTGTTGACGCTCGTGGAGGATATCTTGATGTTCTCACTCTCACTGATGACTTAAGTAGATATGGGTATGTCTACTTGATGAAACACAAGTCTGAGACCTTTGAAAAGTTCAAGGAATTTCAGAATGAGGTAGAGAATCAACGTGACCGAAAGATAAAGTTCTTACGATCAGATCGTGGAGGAGAATATTTAAGTCACGAATTTGGTACGCATTTAATGAAATGCGAAATCGTTTCACAACTCACGCCGCCTGGAACACCTCAGCGTAACGGTGTGTTCGAATGTCGTAATCGCACTCTATTGGATATGGTGTGATCTATGATGTCTGTTACCGATTTACCGCTATCATTTTGGGGATACGCTCTAGAGACAGCTACATTCACTTTAAATAGGGCACCGTCTAAATCCGTTGAGACGACACCGTATGAATTATGGTTTGGGAAGAAACCTAAGCTGTCGTTTCTAAAAGTTTGGGGATGCGATGCTTATGTCAAGAAACTTCAACCTGAAAAGCTCGAACCCAAGTCGGAAAAATGCGTCTTCATAGGATACCCTAAGGAAACCATTGGCTATACCTTCTACCTTACATCCGAAGGCAAGATCTTTGTTGCCAAGAACGGATCCTTTCTGGAAAAAGAGTTTCTCTCAAAAGGAGTAAGTGGGAGGAAAGTAGAACTCGATGAAGTACTACCTCTTGAACCGGAAAGTAGTGCAGCTCAGGAAAATGTTCCTATGGTGCCTACACCTACTGGAGAGGAAATTAATGATGATGATCAAGGTACTTCGGATCAAGTTGCTACTGAACTTCGTAGGTCCACAAGGACACGTTCCACGCCAGAGTGGTATGGCAACCCTGTCCTGGAAATCATGTTGTTAGACAACGGTGAACCTTCGAACTATGAAGAAGCGATGGCGGGCCCAGATTCCAACAAATGGCTTGAAGCCATGCAGTCCGAGATAGAATCCATGTATGAAAACAAAGTATGGACTTTGACAGACTTGCCCGATGATCGGCGAGCGATAGAAAACAAATGGATCTTTAAGAAGAAGACGGACGCGGATGGTAATGTTACAATCTATAAAGCTTGACTTGTCGCTAAGGGTTATCGGCAAGTTCAAGGGGTTGACTACGATGAGACTTTCTCTCCCATAGCGAAGCTGAAGTCCGTCCGAATCATGTTAGCAATTGCCGCATACTATGATTATGAGATATGGCAGATGGACGTCAAAACGGCATTCCTTAACGGCTATCTTAAGGAAGAACTGTATATGATGCAGCCGGAAGGTTTTGTCGATCCTAAGAATGCTAACAAGGTATGCAAGCTCCAGCGATCCATTTATGGGCTGGTGCAAGCATCTCGGAGTTGGAACATTCGCTTTGATGAGATGATCAAAGCGTTTGGGTTTATGCAGACTTATGGAGAAGCCTGCGTTTACAAGAAAGTGAGTGGGAGCTCTGTAGCATTTCTCATATTATATGTAGATGACATACTTCTGATGGGAAATGATATAGAACTTTTGGACAGCATTAAGGCCTACTTGAATAAGTGTTTTTCAATGAAGGACCTTGGAGAAGCTGCTTACATATTAGGCATCAAGATCTATAGGGATAGATCAAGATGCCTCATAGGTCTTTCACAAAGCACATACCTTGATAAGATATTGAAGAAGTTCAATATGGATAAGTCCAAGAAAGGGTTCTTGCCTGTATTGCAAGGTGTGAGATTGAGCTCGGCTCAATGCCCGACCACAGCAGAAGATAAAGAAGAGATGAGTGTCATCCCCTATGCCTCAGCCATAGGATCTATTATGTATGCCATGCTGTGTACCAGACCTGATGTAAATCTTGCCATAAGTTTGGTAGGAAGGTACCATAGTAATCCCGGCAAGGAACACTGGACAGCGGTCAAGAATATCCTGAAGTACCTGAAAAGGACAAAGGACATGTTTCTCGTTTATGGAGGTGACAAAGAGCTCGCCATAAAGGGTTACGTTGATCCTAGCTTCGACACAGATCTGGATGACTCTAAGTTACAAACCGGATATGTGTATATGTTGAATCGTTGAGCAGTAAGCTGGTGCTGTTGCAAGTAGAGCGTCGTGGCGGGATCTACATGTGAAGTGGAGTACATGGCAGCCTCGGAGGCAGCGCATGAAACAATATGGATGAAGGAGTTCATCACCGACCTAGGAGTCATACCCAATGCGTCGGGGCCGATCACTCTCTTCTGTGACAACACTGGAGCTATTGCCCTTGCCAAGGAGCCCAGGTTTCACAAGAAGAGCAGGCAGATCAAGCGTCATTTCAACTCCATCCGTGAAAATGTTCAAGATGGAGACATAGATATTTGCAAAGTACATACGGATCTGAATACCATAGATCCGTTGACTAAACCTCTTCCGCGAGCAAAACTTGATCAACACCAGAACTCTATGGGTGTTTGATTCATCACAATGTAACTAGATTATTGACTCTAGTGCAAGTGGGAGACTGTTGGAAATATGCCCTAGAGGCAATAATAAAAGGATTATTATTATATTTCCTTATTCATGATAATTGTCTTTTATTCATGCTATAATTGTGTTATCCGGAAATCGTAATACATGTGTGAATACATAGACCACAATATGTCCCTAGTGAGCCTCTAGTTGACTAGCCCGTTGATCAGCAGATAGTCATGGTTTCCTGACTATGGACATTGGATGTCATTGATAATGGGATCACATCATTAGGAGAATGATGTGATGGACAAGACCCAATCCTAAGCATAGCACATGATCGTGTAGTTCGTTTGCTAGAGCTTTTCCAATGTCAAGTATGTTTTCCTTAGACCATGAGATCATGTAACTCCTGGATACCGTAGGAGTGCTTTGGGTGTACCAAACGTCACAACATAACTAGGTGACTATAAAGGTATACTACGGGTATCTCCGAAAGTGTCTGTTGGGTTGACACGGATCGAGACTGGGATTTGTCACTCCGTATGATGGAGAGGTATCTCTGGGCCCACTCGGTAATGCATCATCATAATGAGCTCAAAGTGACCAAGTGTCTGGTCACGGGATCATTCAATATGGTACGAGTAAAGTGACTTGCCGGTAACGAGATTGAACGAGGTATTGGGATACCCATGATCGAATCTCGGGCAAGTAACATACCGATTGACAAAGGGAATTGTATACGGGGTTGCTTGAATCCTCGACATCGTGGTTCATCCGATGAGATCATCGAGGAGCATGTGGGAGCCAACATGGGTATCCAGATCCCGCTGTTGGTTATTGACCGGAGAGCCGTCTCGGTCATGTCTACGTGTCTCCCGAACCCGTAGGGTCTACACACTTAAGGTTCGGTGACACTAGGGTTGTAGAGATATTAGTATGGAGCAAACCGAAAGTTGTTCGGAGTCTCGTATGAGATCCTGGACGTCACGAGGAGTTCCGAAATGGTCCGGAGGTAAAGAATTATATATGGGAAGTCGAGTTTCGGCCATCGGGAAAGTTTCGGGGGTCACCGGTATGGTACCGGGACCACCGGAAGGGTCCCAGGGGTCCACCGGGTGGGGCCACCTATCCCGGAGGGCCCCATGGGCTGAAGTGGGAGGGGAACCAGCCCCTGGTGGGCTGGTGCGCCCCCCATGTGCCCCCCTACACCTAGGGTTGGGAACCCTAGGGGAGGGGGCGCCTCCACTTGCCTTGGGGGGCAAGGCACCCCCTTGGCCGCCGCCCCCCTAGGAGATCCCATCTCCTAGGGCCGTCCCCCCTGGGGACCCTATATATAGAGGGGGGAGGGAGGGCAGCCTCACCCTTGCACTTGGCGCCTCCCTTCCCCCTTGCTACACCTCTCCCTCTCGCAGACGCTTGGTGAAGCCCTGCCGGGATCCCTGCTGCATCCACCACCACGTCCTCGTGCTGCTGGATCTTCATCAACCTCTCCTTCCCCCTTGCTAGATCAAGAAGGAGGAGACGTCACGCTGACCGTATGTGTCTTGAACGCGGAGGTGCCATCCGTTCGGCGCTAGGATCTCCGGTGATTTGGATCACGATGAGTACGACTCCCTCAACCCCGTTCTCTTGAACGCTTCCGCTCGATCTACAAGGGTATGTAGGTGCACTCCTCTCTCTCGTTGCTAGATGAACTCATAGATTGATCTTGCTGAAACCGTAGGAAATTTTTTATTTTCTGCAACGTTCCCCAACACCAGTATTATCTATGGAAAATATTTGATTCTTCTCTGAATTCTTTTATGTATGATTGAATTATCTTTGCAAGTCTCTTCGAATTATTTTTTGGTTTGGCCAACTAGATTGGTAGTTCTTGCAATCGGAGAAGTGCTTAGCTTTGGGTTCAATATTGCGGTGTCCTTACTCAGTGACAGAATGAGTTGCAAGGCACGTTTTGTATTGTTGCCATCGAGGATAACAAGATGGGGTTTTTATCATATTGCATGAATTTATCCCTCTACATCATGTCATCTTGCTTACGACGTTACTCTGTTTTTACTTAATACTGTAGATGCATGCTGGATAGCGGTCAATGAGTGGAGTAATAGTAGTAGATGCAGAATCGTTTCGATCTACTTGTTTTGGACGTGATGCCTATATACATGATCATTGCCTAGATATACTCATAACTATGCTCAATTATGTCAATTTCTCAACAGTAATTTGTTTACCCACCTTAGAATACTTATGCTCTTGAGAGAAGCCACTAGTGAAACCTATGGCCCCCGGGTCTATTCTGATCATATCAATATATATCACTTTATTTACTCACTTTGTTTTTACTTTGCCTTTACTTTTTACTTTGCATCTATCTATCAAAAATACCAAAAATATTATCTCTATCAGATCTCACTCTTGTAAGTGACCGTGAAGGGATTGACAACCCCTAAGCATTGGTTGCGAGTTGCTATCATTTTTTGTAGGTATGAGGGACTTGTGCGTGGTCTCCTACTGGATTGATACCTTGGTTCTCAAAAACTAAGGGAAATACTTACGCTACTTTACTGCATCATCCTCTCCTCTTCGGGGAAATCCAACGCAGTGCTCAAGAGGTAGCAAGAAGAATTTCTGGCGCCGTTGCCGGGGTGGCTCACACAAGCAAGTCAACCATACCAAGTACCCATCGCAATCCCTATCTCTCGCATTACATTATTTGCCATTTGCCTCTCGTTTTCCTCTCCCCCACTTCACCCTTGCCGTTTTATTTGCCCTCTCTTTCCCAATCTCCTCCTCTCTTTCCCGTTTGCCTTTTTCCCGTTGCCTTCCTGCTTGCTCTTGTGTCAGTTTGTCTTTTTGTTGCGATGGCTCTACCTAGATTTGGTGACCTTCACCTTAAAAGGCTAGAGGTGATCGAAAGCAATGTTAGAAAGTTTATGGTTTTACAATTTGAGCACAATAATTTCTTTAGAAATGAACTTAAGGAAGGAAAAAGTTTTATGAGCTTTATGAATAAAGAACTCGATGATATGTCTAAAGAATTTGATGGTATAAGGGCTCAAATTGCTCGTCTTGAAAAGATGACCGCTGAAATTTCGGATATGCAAGCTACCTTAAATCAAGATGAAGATCTAAAAGTTATTGATGTGTCCCCCATTAAATCTTTGTTTTACAATATGAATCTTGATGAATCTGAAGATTATCTTCCTTTACCTAGAAGGCGTTTTAAGAATTCGGAGTTTCAAGATCTTGATGATGAAATTGATGAAAATGGGATTGAAATTAACAAAAACCGTGATGTTGCTAAACCCACTATTTTGGATATCAAGGAATTTAATTATGAAAATTGCTCTTTGATTGGTTGTATTTCCTTGTTGTAATCCGTGCTAGATTCTCCTCATGCTTATAGTCAAAATAAGGCCTTTACCGAACATATTGTTGATGCTTTGATGCAATCTTATGAAGAAAAACTTGAGTTAAAAGTTTCTATCCCTAGAAAACTCTATGATGAGTGGGAACCTACTATTAAAATTAAAATTAAATATTTTGAGTTTCATGCTCTGTGTGATTTGGGTGCTAGTGTCTCTACTATTCCCAAAACTTTATGTGATTTGCTAGATTTCCGTGATTTTGATGATTGCTCTCTAAACTTGCATCTTGCAGATTCCACTATTAAAAAACCTATGGGAAGAATTAATGATGTTCTTATTGTTGCAAATAGGAATTATGTTCCCGTAGATTTTATCGTTCTTGATATAGATTGCAATCCTTCATGCCCTATTATTCTAGGTAGACCTTTCCTTTGAACTATTGGTGCAATTATTGATATGAAGGAAGGGAATATTAGATTCCAATTTCCCTTAAAGAAGGGTATGGAACACTTCCCTAGAAAGAAAATAAAATTAACATATGAATCTATCATGAGATACACTTATGGATTGCCTACCAAAGATGGCAATACCTAGATCTATCCTTGCTTTTCTGCCTAGCTAGGGGCGTTAAACGATAGCGCTTGTTGGGAGGCAACCCAATTTTATTTTGTGTTTTTTGTTTTTGCTTCTGTTTAGGAATAAATAATCCATCTAGCCTCTGTTTAGATGTGGTTTTATGTTTTAATTAGTGTTTGTGCCAAGTAGGACCTATAGGATAACCTACGATGATAGTTGATTTGATTCTGCTGAAAAACAGAAACTTTGCGCGCACGAATATAATTTTGTTAAATCACAGGAACGTGATTTTGCATTGATTCTTTTTTGCTTCTGTTCAGTAAATAAATTTTCCAGGACTTCCTATTTTGGTAGTATTTTTAGAGTTCCAGAAGTTTGCGTTAGTTACAGATTTCTACAGACTGTTCTGTTTTTGACAGATTCTGTTTTTCGTGTGTTGTTTGCTTATTTTGATGAATCTATGGCTAGTAAATTAGTTTATAAACCATAAAGAAGTTGGAATACAGTAGGTTTAAAACCAATATAAATAAAGAATGAGTTCATTACAGTACCTTGAAGTAGTCTTTTGTTTTCTTTCTCTAACGGAGCTCACGAGATTTCTGTTGAGTTTTGTGTTGTGAAGTTTTCAAGTTTTGGGTGAATTCTTTTGATGGATTATGGAACAAGGAGTGGCAAGAGCCTCAGCTTGGGGATGCCCATGGCACCCCCAAGATAATCCAAGGACACCAAAAAGTCAAAGCTTGGGTATGCCCCGGAAGGCATCCCCTCTTTCGTCCACTTCCATCGGTAATTTACTTGGAGCTATATTTTTATTCACCAACATGATATGTGTTTTACTTGGAGCGTCTTGTATTATTTGTGTGTTTTCTTGTTATTCTACCACAATCATCCTTGATGTACACATCTTTTGTTAGAGCCATACATGATTTGGAATTTGTTAGAATACTCTATGTGCTTCTCTTATATCTTTTGAGCTTGATAGTTTTGCTCATTGTGCTTCACTTATATCTTTTGAGCGTGATAATTTTTGCTCTAGTGCTTCACTTAGATCTTTTAGAGCACGGTGGTGGATTTGTTTTAAAGAAACTATTTGATCTCTCATGCTTCACTTTGATTATTTTGAGAGTCTTTAATAGCATGGTAATTTGCTTAATGTTAATATACTTGGTCTTCAAGATATGTGAAACTTTCTTTTGAGTGAATTGAATACTAAGATAAGTTTGATGCTTGATAATTGTTTTGAGATATGGAGGTGATAATATCAAAGTCATGCTAGTTGGGTGATTATGAATTTGAGAAATACTTGTGTTGAGGTTTGCAAATCCCGTAGCATGCACGTATGGTTAAAGTTGTGTAACAAATTTGAAACATGAAGTGTACCTGGCTTGTGCATCCTTATGAGTGGCGGTCGGGGACGAGCGATGGTCTTTTCCTACAAATCTATCCCCCTAGGATCATGCGCGTAGTGCTTGAATTTTTTATGACTTCTCAATTTTTGCAAGAAGTATATGAGTTCTTTTGACTAATGTTGAGTCCATGGATTATACGCACTCTCACCTTTCCACCTTTGCTAGCCTCTTCGGTACCGTGCATTGCCCTTTCTCACCTTGAGAGTTGGTGCAAACTTCGCCGATGCATCCAAATCCCGTGATATGATACGCTCTATCACACATAAACCTCCTTATATCTTCCTCAAAACAGCCACCATACCTACCTATTATGGCATTTCCATAGTCATTCCGAGATATATTGCCATGCAACTTTCCACCGTTCTGTTTATCATCATGACACACATTACTATTGTCATATTGCCATTGCATGATCATGTAGTTAACATCGTATTTGTGGCAAAGCCACCATGCATAATTTTTCATGCATATCACTCTTGATTCATTGCACCATCCCGATACACCGCCGGAGGCATTCATATAGAGTCATATCTTGTTCTAGTTTCGAGTTGTAATCCTTGTGTTGTAATCAATAGAAGTTTGATAATCATCATTATTAGAGCATTTCCCAAATAAAAAAAAGAGAAAGGCCAAAAAAAGGCCCAAAAAAGGGCAATGCTACTATCTCTTTTTCCACACTTGTGCTTCAAAGTAGCACCTTGTTCTTCATGTAGTGAGTCTCATATATTGTGCTTCAAAGTAGCACCTTGTTCTTCATGTAGTGAGTCTCATAAGTTGTCTTTTTATACTAGTGGGAATTTTTCATTATAGAACTTGGCTTGTATATTCCTACGATGGGCTTCCTCAAATGCCCTAGGTCTTCGTGAGCAAGCAAGTTGGATGCACGCCCACTAGTTTTCTTTTGTTGAGCATTCATAGCTCTAGTGCATCCGTTGCATGGCAATCCCTACTCCTCAAGTTGACATCAATTGATGGGCATCTCCATAGCCCGTTGATTATCCTCGTCAATGTGAGACTTTCTCCTTTTTTGTCTTCTCCACACAATCCCCATGATCATATTCTATTCCACCCATAGTGCTATATCCATGGCTCACGCTCATGTATTGCGTGAAGGTTGAAAAAGTTTGAGATTATTTAAGTATGAAACAATTGCCTGGCTTGTCATCGGGGGTATAGAAGTTGGGAACATATTTGTGTGACGAAAATGAAGCATAGCCTAACTATATGATTTTGTAGGGATGAACTTTCTTTTGCCATGTTATTTTGAGAAGACATGATTGCATTGATTAGTATGCTTGAAGTATTATTATTTTTGTGTCAATATGAACTTTTGTCTTGAATCTTTCGGATCTGAATAATCATATCACAATTAAGAAGTTTTACATTGAAATTATGCCAAAGTATCACTCCGCATAAAAAATTCTTTTTTAAAATTTACCTACTCGAGGAGGAGCAGGAATTAAGCTTGGGGATGCCTGATACGTCTCCAACGTATCTATAATTTTTGATTGCTCCATGCTACTTTATCTACTATTTTGGACTATATTGGGCTTTATTTTCCACTTCTATATTACTTTTGGGACTAACCTATTAACCGGAGGCCTAGCCCAGAATTGCTGTTTTTTGCCTTTTTCAGTATTTCGAAGAAACATAATATCAAACAGAGTCCAAATGGAATGAAACCTTCGGGATCATGATTTTCCAACCGAACGTGATCCGGGAGACTTGGACCCTACTCCAAGAAGTGTCCGAGGAGGTCACGAGGGTGGAGGGTGCACCCCCCTACCTCGTGGGCCCCTTAGAGCTCCACCGACGTACTCCTTCCTCCTATATATACCTACGTATCCCCGAACGATCAGAACAGGAGCCAAAAACCTAATTCCACCACCGCAACCTTCTGTATCCACGCGATCCCATCTTGGGGCCTGTTCCGGAGCTCCGCCAGAGGGGGCATCCACCACGGAGGGCTTCTACATCATCACCATAGCCCCTCCGATGAAGTGTGAGTAGTTTACTTCAGACCTTCGGGTCCATAGCTAGTAGCTAGATGGCTTCTTCTCTCTTTTTGGATCTCAATACAATGTTCTCCCCCTCTCTCGTGGAGATCTATTCGATGTAATCTTCTTTTTGCGGTGTGTTTGTTGAGACCGATGAATTGTGGGTTTATGATCCAGTATTATCTATGGAAAATACTTGATTCTTCTCTGAATTCTTTTATGTATGATTGAGTTATCTTTGCAAGTCTCATCGAATTATATTTTTGGTTTGGCCAACTAGATTGGTAGTTCTTGCAATGGGAGAAGTGCTTAGCTTTGGGTTCAATCTTGCGGTGTCCTTAGTCAGTGATAGAAAGAGTTGCAAGGCATGTATTGTATTGTTGCCATCGAGGATAACAAGATGGTTTTTTTTATCATATTGCATGAATTTATCCCTCTACATCATGTCATCTTGCTTACGGCGTTACTCTGTTTTTACTTAATACTGTAGATGCATGCTGGATAGCGGTCGATGAGTGGAGTAATAGTAGTAGATGCAGAATCGTTTCGATATACTTGTTTTGGACGTGATGCCTATATACATGATCATTGCCTAGATATACTCATAACTATGCTCAATTCTGTCAATTGCTCAACAGTAATTTTTTTACCCACCGTAGAATAATTATGCTCTTGAGAGAAGCCACTAGTGAAACCTATGGCCCCCGGGTCTATTCTCATCATATCAATATATATCACTTTATTTACTCGCTTTGTTTTTTACTTTGCCTTTACTTTTTACTTTGCATCTATCTATCAAAAACACCAAAAATATTATCTCTATCAGATCTCACTCTCGTAAGTGACCGTGAAGGGATTGACAACACCTAAGCGTTGGTTGCGAGTTGCTATCGTTTTGTGTAGGTATGAGGGACTTGTGCGTGGTCTCCTACTGGATTGATACCTTGGTTCTCAAAAACCGAGGGAAATACTTACGCTACTTTACTGCATCATCCTCTCCTCTTCGGGGAAATCCAACGCAGTGCTCAAGAGGTAGCAACTGGCGCTGGCCAGTCATGCTTGGCTGGCCTGCTGGGCCAGAACAGCTGGGCGCCAAGTAAGTGGCCCAAGTAGGACTCCTTTTTTATTTCTGTTTTCTGTTTTCCTTTTCTGTTATTTGTTTTGATTTAGTTTTAAGCACTAAACCATTTTGCTTTCTTCTGATAATTTTGTAGGGACTAAAAGGATTATTCCAAAGCCCCTCACAATTTCTCAGAATTATTGGACACATATTCGATATATAGCAAATATAAATCCAATGCAAATAGTTATTGCATTAGCTTCAAATGCCCAAAATAAATATTTATGAGCTCCTAAAAATATTGGTTTGAATTTTACTTCTGGCCAATATTATCATAGAGAAACATGAACATTTTCTTGGACCTATTTGAAGCAATTTTTATCTTGGTCATTTTCAGAAATGATTTCTGAGGCTTCCACATGTCCCCATTTCAAATTCATTGAAATTTAAACATGATGCACACATGACTAGCTAGCCTAGAGCAAACCAGAACTAGGGATGTGACAACTCACCCCCACTAAGCAAGAATCTCGTCCTGAGATTCAAGCGTTGGGTAAGATGAAAAGGGGGACACAGACTAACACAATCTTCACGATCCAGGTTGCACTTCAAATGAAAGTTGATTCAATCACCGTGTTTTTCTCGTTGTCTTGCTCTGAGAACTCCAGCCAACATGACATAGAGAGGAGAAGGAAACTCTAGAAGGATCGATCTTCTCGAAGACTGAACAACTCAGGTTCAACTCACGGAATAAGACATAGCAACATCTCTCAAGCTGAGACACGTAGCACACATCTAGAGGGATGGAGTGGAACAGATGACGAGGGTTCACTAGGTAGACATCAATTCCACACCTAAGAGGGTGGTGAACGGTTGTCAACGTAGCAAGGATTTGAGTTGCCATGATAACATAATGAGACACCTTAGATAAGGATGACTCGTACAATTATCCCTTAGGTGGTAAAAAGAATTACTTTTGATTCAAAGATCAATAAAATTCTCCATACCAGCCTAGGGCAAATCTCGAGCAATCGGTTGAAGGAGTTCGAAAGAATGACATACTCTGACTAGAATGGATGATGTTGACTACCTTGTTAAAGACAACGCAATGGATGATTTTGCTTATCATCAGAAATGGAAGGGACCCATGGGAGGACCACTTTTGAAGATGATCCTGAACAGCAATTACTGAGAAGGGCAGCCCATAGGAAATTGGCACAATGGCGGTGCAAGCTGGGAACAAAATGCAATTGTTGGGAATATTCCAACCATCATATCTGCCTGAGATTCAGATCTGGTTGGTAACAGGATATTTCAGACATCATGTCTGGAAAAGAGAGTTTGCAACACAAATTGACAAGATGATGTTGCGAGATTCTTGGGAAATGAACTACGATAGCAAGCTCCAAAACATGAGCTGGTTCTGCTACAAACCTGTGAACATGCTGTCTAAGACAAGCATGACCACATAGTAGTCTTATAATAAAACACTACCGAGTTCAGGTGTGGAACCATCATCGAGGATATCAAAGTCCTTGTATAAGCCCCGGGTCTTAAGAAGGAGCTTCTTCTCCTAGAACAAATTAGTCAGTGGCTTGGTGTGCTCGGGAATACATATGGAATGAAGGTTGCAAGTCTCCAGACCACAGAATACTTCGCACGTATGCATGACTAACTTGGGATGATTCTAGAGGAAGCAAACAATCTTCCTCGAATCCACGACGACAACTTACATCAACTGCACATGAATTAGAGGAAGTCACTTCTTTCATCCAAACATATGCTTCATGTGCTAGCATGAATAAATGCTTTCAAAGTTTCCAACACTAGCTTAATGTTCAACATGAACCATGGAGGAGACAAAATGCTGCTGATGGGGTCAACAGCAACTCATCGAAATTTTCCGTATCACCGGAATTCCACCATTATGTGAACAATGTGATAGTATTGGTCAGACCAAAAGATGTAATGGTGTATGCTCGAGGAACAACCACGAGTAAAACAACATTACGAATATCGTTGATCTAACTTGATTTGACGATAGCCCACACTCAAATCAAGGTTTGGACAAGACGATAGATTCAACAACCGATCACGAGGAACAATCAATGAAGATATCATCTCTCTTCAACACACACACACACACACAAGGATATCCCATAGAACGAACTAAGTTAGGCAAGCTTTTATCTTCCAACTCTCCAAGTTGTTGTTTAGCTGAACCAACTAGCTCAGGGGTATCCAACACAAATTCTTGGAGAAGGGGTGGTTACAAGCAACCAACTTGATCACGAACTCAACATAGCGGTCAGGTGACAACCTGGTGATACCTCCGAGAAGACATTCAGAAAATCATGAACCACCGGTATGTTACTAAGCTCGAGAACAATCTTGCTTTTCAGGCAAGACGATACTATCAAAAGAGCAAGGAATTAACATAATCCAAACTCATTGTTCGAAGAGTGCACCAGGGAAATGGACTGGGTGGCACAATCTATCTTAGAATGATGATTCAAAAACCAGCATGCTAAGAATGAAATTATTGTCCATTAACTACCAAGCAACACGGTTGCTAGGAGTATTGATTTCACACATCATGGTTCACTTGTCGGCATTCCGGTTGCAATAACACGGAGACCGAGAAATGAATGATGATGGCGAGCAGTATCACTGCATCAAGAACTCGTAAGAGGGTGTGCAATTCTCATGATACCCTTGTTATGAAGGAGGGTGATACTCCGAGGTAGAACAGAACAAAAGCTAGATTGGCATTTTGATCTGCGGATTACAACTACTTTGACCCAACCCTCAAAGTGGACAAGGTACTGGACTTTGTTTCTCCTAGTCATTCCAGAATAGAATGGCTTGACGGACCACAAGAATAATAGGCATCGCTAACACAAATGCACACATACTCTTGACTATCAATTGATAGACAAAGGTCAAAAAAAACTAAAGAGGGACAACTCAAAGGAACATACAATTTTCTGAGTTGTGGATGCATAGATTAGTATGTCGAGCAAAGCTCAACATTTCTTCCGAATAACCCATGTAGAAAGGTAGAACTGGCAGATTCACAATGTAGAATGGAGAACTCATTAAGAGCAATCTGGTTGTGATCTTTTGGTTCAAGAACATCTGCCATAAGCAGTTCATGGTAATTGGAAGAAGGAAATACCACGGACCTCGAGGACTATCGCAAAGGTTACTAATATCCTAAAGGAACTAGCAAACACTATCAACAGGAGGTGAGTGGAGTGAATCTCGGGTTCAAAACCCAGGAATAGAATACCTACTAACTAAATGGCATCACGGGATGCTTTTGAGAATGGCGGCTAGAATCATCACACTCGGAACAAAAGCATTGCTAGATTACTGGGTGATTTTGCAGGATGCCTAGGGTCATAATACTAGCTCCATCTTATATGTCGAGGCAGTAGAGTACCTCAACAGACCGTTTAGTGTGCTTAATCTGGCCCAAAAGGACATCAGGAACGGGAGGAAGGGATTTGCAAATGCATCAGACTGTTTAGAAACCTGGGATGACTCGGACAACATAACGGCTGTAAATGCTCAGAAAATGATTTGAGACATTCACAAGGATTTGCATAGTCACTTAACAACATCATATCAAGGTTGTGGTTCAACTGACAACATACTAAAAGTAGTAGAAACTGAATTGAGGCCTAGAACCAACAATCCTAAGATTCTACAGATTAGTAACACGTGAACCTGATAGAGAGATGAGATCCTAGTCCTTAACCCACATAGGAAAAAAGAGGATGACCCAGATCAGAAGGGCATAAGGTAAAGGAGTAAAAAGAGCCTTACGTCCCTTCCCACAATCAATTCCCTTACATATAGCTAAGCATTTCTAGACTCAACTTTGACCAGTTTGGCTTGGTAATCCTATAGGCAGTCAGGCTCTGATACCAAAGCTGTCAGGACCCCGATCCTATGCCACACCGATCTAGCATGTAACACCTCATATAACTTTGCGGCCTCACGCACGGTATTCCCACGGGTGTCGCCTTACCAGGCCCGGGACCGTTTGTGCTTTTTGGCTCACGTATATGATAGTGTCGCTAGCAGCCATATGACAAACAACCCGGGCTGACATGGCTTGTCGTGAACCCAAAGCGGCGCTAACTTACAGGGACAGGCATACATGACCCAGCAACGAAGGTGTCAGTCATCAGCGAGTGAATCTGGGCTGTAGCAGCTGGGCTAGGAGGACTCCGGTAATCCGGGCTGTAGCAGGCTAACAGGACTCCGGTAGACACCGCGTGACATTTCCCCGAAGGGACAGACATAGGAACGAAGAAGGACACATGCCGGCCAGCCTAAGTGTTCCAGAGCAGTAGCAAGCTACCATGGCCCAGTGGAAGCACTAGGAGACATTTCCCGGTAAGAGAGGCTACCAAGGATAAACAACTAGATAGTCAGATCCCACACATACCAAGCATTTCAATAACATACACACGATATGCTCGATATGTGCAAATACAACATGGCATCACAACATGACTCTACAACTCAAGAACTTTATTCAATAGGCTCCAAGGAGCGAGATATTACAAACAAGGGTCTCATGACCCAACATTCAGAGCATACCAGTCAAAGCACAAGCGGAAGCTTAACATGCTTGAGTACAGACATCTATAAATGAAAAAGGCTGAGAAGCCCGACTATCTACCGGATCCTACCGAGGGCACAAGATCGTAGCTGAGGTAATAAGCTAAAGTCGAAGTCCACTTGGAACTACTAGTGAGACTGTAGTCTCTCTGCAAAACATAAAATAGGCAAACGTGAGTACAACTATACCCAGCAAGACTTACATTAGAACTATCTACATATGCATCGGTATCAACAAAGGGGATGGTGGGATTTAACTGCAGCAAGCCAGCTTTGACTCAGTGGCTATCCTAAACTACGACTGCAAGTAACTCTTTTGAGGTGGCGCACACGAGTCCACATATTCACCATATCAATACGCCACTATGGATCCGCTCCCGTCTCCTTACGAGAACGCCATCCATAGCACTCACGCTTATCTTGCGTATTTTATAGTATCGACTTTCGCTTGTCTATGAACTGTATATGCAACCCAGAGGTCCTTTACCACGGACGCGGCTATTTGAATAGATCATATTAACCCTGCCGGGGTGTACTTCTTCACACACGCTCTCGCCACTTACCGCCATATACACGTCATGTATCTCGGCACCCTTCAAGATGAAGCCTGGCGAGGATGTCGGCCATGACCTAACTAACCACACAAGACTCTAGTCCAGGTTTATCGCCTATTCGGGTTCCATCTACAAGGAGATCCGGCCGGGGTGTCGCTCACGGCCCCAAACAATGTGTACAGGGTTCCAAGCCCACCAAACGGGCGGCGCTTGGCATACCCGGCCACGGTGCCTAGTCTGACCCAAGCCCACCTGTAACGGGTGCCACTTGGTAGACTACTAACACAACCTAGAAACACCACAAACTAGTTGCAACTCCTGGATAGAGATCATGCTGATTAATAAGTCGAGAGGGGTCGAGTTACCAGAACCCAATGTGTGGTAGTAACTGTTCATGGATCACAAACACAGAACTCAGTTCCTGAGGACGGCTTCAATGATACAACCCACCATGTACTCCTACATGGCCTCTTGATGACCCACAAGTTTAGGGGATCTATCGTAGTCCTTTCAATAAGTAAGAGTGTCAAACCCAACGAGGAGCAGAAGGAAATGAAAAGCGGTTTTCAGTAAGGTTTTCTCTGCAAGCACTGAAATTGTAGGTGATAGATAGTTTTGTGATAAGAAAAATTGTAACGAGTAACAAGTAAATATAGTAAATAAAGTGCAGCAAGGTGGCCCAATCCTTTATGTAGAAAAGGATAAGACTGGACAATTTCTTATAATGAAAAAGGAGCTCCCGAGGACACATGGGAATTATCGTCAAGCTAGTTTTCATCACGCTCATATGATTCGCGTTCGGTACTTTGATAATTTGATATATGGGTGGACCGGTGCTTGATTACTGCCCTTACTTGGACAAGCATACCACTTATAATTAACCCCTATTGCAAGCATCCACAACTACAAAAGAAGTATTAAGGTAAACCTAACCACAACATTAAACATATGGATCCAAATCAGCCCCTAACGAAGCAACACATAAACTAGGGTTTAAGCTTCTGTCACTCTAGCAACCCATCATCTACTTATTACTTCCCTATGCCTTCCTCTAGGCCCAAATAATGGTGAAGTGTCATGTAGTCGACGTTCACATAACACCACTAGAGGAAAAGACAACATACATCTCATCAAAATATCGAACGAATACCAAATTCACATGACTACTAATAGCAAGACTTCACCCATGTCCTCAGGAACAAACGTACTCACAAAGCATATTCATGTTCATAATCAGAGGAGTAATAATATGCCTTTAGGATCTGAACATATGATCTTCCACCAAGTAATCAAATAGCATCAACTACAAGGATTAATCAACACTACTAGCAACCCACAGGTACCAATTTGTGGTTTTGATACAAGATTGGATACAAGAGATGAACTAGGGTTTTGAGAGGAGATGGTGCTGGTGAAGATGTTGATGGAGATTGACCCCCTCCCAATGACTGGATTGTTGGTGATGACGTTGGTGATGATTTCCCCCTCCCGGAGGGAAGTGTCCCCGACAGAACAGCTCCGCCGGAGCCCTAGATTGGTTCCGCCAAGGTTCCGCCTCGTGGCGGCGGAGTTTTGTCCCGTAAACTTGACCACAATTTTTTCCAGGGTAAAAGCTCTCATATAGCAGAAGATGGACACCGGGGGGCCACCAGGGGGCCCAGGAGATAGGGGGGCGCGCCCAGTAGGGGTGGGCGCGCCCCCCACCCTCCTGGCCAGGGTGTGGCCCCCCTGATGTATTTCTTTCGCTCAATAATTCTTATTAATTCCAAAAAGATGTTTCGTGGAGTTTGAGGATTTTTGGAGCAGTGCATAATAGGTTTCCTATGTTTGCTCCTTTTCCAGCCAGAATTCCAGCTGTCGGCATCCCCCTCTTCATGGTAAACCTTGTAAAATAAGATATAATAGCCATAAGTATTGAGATATAATGTGTAATAAAAACCAATAATGCAATAAATATTGATATAAAAGCATGATGCAAAATGGACATATTAGCTCCCCCAAGCTTAGACCTCGCTTGTCCTCAAGCGGAAGCCGAAATCTAAAAATATGTCCACATGTTTAGAGGTAGAGGTGTCAATAAAAATAAAATACGGACATGAGGGTATCATGATCATTCTTATAATAGCAACATATATAGTTTTTATCATATGATTTCCTAAGCTCAAGTAACAATCAATTCACAATGTCAAGTATGGTTCAAAAACTTCATTGGGAACTAACAAACTATAATCTCAGTCATTGAAGCAACTGCAATTTATCATAACATCAAAAGAGTCAACAATAGAGCCTTTCAGCAAATCCACATACTCAACTATCATGTAGTCTTCTACAATTGCTAACACTCACGCAATACTTGTGGTTATGGAGTTTCAGCCGGACACTGAGAAAGATAGGGGCTTATTGTGTTGCCTCCCAACGTATTCACCTTTAGGTGATGTCAACAATAATAGCCCGTACTAACTTACATCCAATTGGATATATATATCATGATCTTTCAAACACGAGGAGCTTGCCAAAGGATAAAATGAAAAAGGGAAAGGTGGAGATCACCTTGACTCAAGCATAAAGTAAAAGATAGGCCCTTCGCAGAGGGAAGGAGAGGTTGTCATGTGCGTTTAGGGTTGGATGCACAAAATCTTAATGCAAAAGAATGTCACTTTATATTGCCCCTTGTATGTGTACCTTTATTATGCAATCTGTCTCTTTTATTGCTTCCACAAGAAGATCGTACAAAGCTTATTTTCTCTGCACTAATAAGTCATACATATTTAGATAGCAATTTTTATTGCGTGCAACATGACAACTTACTTGAAGGATCTTACTCAATCCATAGGTAGATATGGTGGACTCTGATGGCAAAACTGGTTTTAAGGATATTTGGAAGCACAAGTAGTATCTCTACTTGGTGCAAGGAATTTGGCTAGCATGAGGGGGAAAGGCAAGCTCAACACGTTTGGAAGGTCAATGACAATATACTTTAACTGAGATGTGAGAAAACATAAACCATTACATTGTCTTCCTTGTCCAACGTCAACTCTTTTAGAATGTCATACTTAATGAGTGGTCCCAATCATAAAAGATGTCCATGATAATATATTTATATGTGAACCTCTCTTTCTTTATCACTTCCTATTAATTGCAACGATGACCAAAACTACGTTTGTCAACTCTCAACAACTTTTATGCCTCATACTTTCTATGTGTGAAGTCATCACTAACGATAAGATCAATATGAACTCTTTTATTCTTTCTACTTTCTTAGGATCATAGCAACATAGCAAAGCTCTTGACTCAACACTAATCTTTATTATAGAAAGCTCACGGACTCGAATACATAAAGAGATCACAAAGCAAAACTCAAACTACTTGATATGAAAACTTCAATCTACTAGATCAAGATACTACTAAAGGGATCGAACTAAATAAAACGGTAAAGATAGGAGTGTGATGGTGATACGATACCGGGGCACCTCCCCCAAGCTTGGCAGTTGGCAAGGGGAGTGCCCATACCCATGTGATTATGTCTCCTTCCTCACGGTTGGTGTTATGATCTTGTTGGCGATGATGCCCCTCAGGATACGGTTCTCCTCCTCGAGCTTATTGACTTGTTGTTTGAGGTCCATAATTTCCTTATGGAGCTTGCCTGTAACAGCCAAAGCTCCCTTTACCCAACGATGCTGCATAGCTTCTGGAGAACAAGTGAAGCTCTTTTTCATATTTTCATATGAAAGAAATCTAAAGTTGGAAGGGATGACCAAAGTTGGAATAGCCAAGCTAGGTAGTTCCCCCATCATGAATTCTGCTTGGAGACGAGAGGTATCTTCTTGATCTTCCTCCATGTCATCTATCCTTTTCAAATCAACCTCCATCTCATCCTCTGTTGATGGTCCAAAGTGATAAGCATCGCTATTTGCTCCTGGACCTGGTGTTGGGTGAGACACCCGACTCTCCCCGACTGACTCTTGAGAAGACATCTTGCTTTTAATCTGCATCAGGAACATCTCAAAATGAAAATAGAGGGTATTTGCGTGATACGGTGGTCAAAACCTTCGGGAGTTTATATAATGAATTTTTACCAACGAAAATACGTAACGTGCAAGAAAACGGAGTCCGGGAGGCACACGAGGTGTCCACGAGACAAGGGGGCACGCCCAATAAGGGTGGGCGTTCCCTCCACTCTCGTGGGGGCCTCGTGTCCCTCTCGAACTACTTCTTTCTTCCTAAAATTCTTAAATATTCCAAGACTGATAAAAATTCCCATTGGAGTTGTTTTGGAGGGTTTACTTACCGTACCACATACCTATTCCTTTTCGGAGTCTGGAACGTTCTGGAAAGTGTCCCTTATGTATTCCTCTGGGGTTACGGTTTGAATAATATTAGTTTCAACATTAATAGGATTACCTGAAATATAATGTTTAATTCTTTGACCGTTTACCACCCTCGGACTTGTGCCTTCGAAGTTGTTGATTTTTATGGCACCAGAACAATAGACCTCCTCGATAACGTAAGGACCTTCCCATTTAGAGAGAAGTTTTCCTGCAAAAAATCTTAAACGAGAGTTGAATAATAACACATAATCTCCTACATTAAACTCACGCTTTTGTATCCGTTTGTCATGCTAGCGTTTGACTTTTTCTTTGAATAGCTTGGCATTCTCATAGGCTTGGGTTCTCCATTCATCAAGTGAGCTAATGTCAAACAACCCTTCTCACCGGCATGTTTGAAGTCATAGTTGAGCTCTTTAATAGCCCAATATGCTTTATGTTCAAGTTCTAGAGGTAAATGACAAGCTTTTTCATAAACCATCTTATACGGAGACATACCTATAGGATTTTTGTATGCAGTTCTATAGGCCCATAATGCATCATCAATTTTTTGGACCAATTCTTTCTAGATCTATTCACAGTCTTTTGCAAAATTAATTTGAGCTCTCTATTGCTCAAGTCTACTTGACCACTAGACCGCGGATGACAAGGAGATGCAATTCTATGATTAACATCATACTTAGCAAGCATCTTACGGAAAGCACAATGAATAAAATGTGAACCACCATCAGTCATAAGATATCTAGGGACTCCAAACCCCGGAAAAATAACTTCTTTAAGCATTTTAATAGAAGTTTTATGATCAACACTACTAGTTGGAATAGCTTCTACCCACTTAGTAACGTAATCAACAACAACTAAAATATGTGTATAACCATTAGAGGCAGGAAAAGGTCCCATATAATCAAAGGCCCAAACATCAAACGGTTCAATAACAAGAGAGTAATTCATAGGCATTTCTTGACGTCTACTAATATTACCTATTCTTTAGCATTCATCACAAGATAATACAAACGTACAAGCATCTTTAAAGAGAGTAGGCCAATAAAAACCAGATTGCAGTACCTTGTGTGCAGTTCTATCTCCAGCGTGGTGTCCTCCATATGATTCAGAGTGACACTTGCGTAGGATCTGTTCCTGTTCATGCTCAGGTACACAACGTCTAATAACACCATCTACTCCTTCTTTATAAAGGTGTGGGTCATCCCAGAAGTAATGTCTTAAATCATAAAAGAACTTTTTCTTTTGCTGGTATGTGAAACTAGGAGGTATAAACTTAGCAACAATGTAATTAGCATAATCAGCATATCAAGGAGGAGTACGATAAGCATTAATGACAACTAATTGTTCATCAAGAAAGCTATCATCAATAGGCAGTGGGTCATCAAGAACATTCTCTAACCTAGACAAGTTGTCTGCAACGGGGTTCTCAGCTCCCTTTCTATCAATAATATGCAAATCAAATTCTTGGAGCAAGAGAACCCATCTAATGAGCCTAGGCTTAGCATCTTTCTTTTCCATAAGATATTTAATAGCAGCGTGATCAGTGTGAATAGTAACTTTGGAATCAACAATATAAGGTCTAAACTTATCACAGGCAAACACAACTGCTAAGAATTCTTTTTCAGTAGTAGCATAATTTCTCTGGGCAGTATCAAGAGTCTTACTAGCATACTGGATAACATTCAATTTCTTATCAACTCTTTGCCCTAGAACAGCACCTACAACATAATCACTAGCATCACACATAATTTCAAAAGGTAAATTCCAATCAGGTGGCCGAACAATAGGTGCAGTGATAAAAGCTTTCTTAAGTATTTCAAATGCTTATACACAATCATCATCAAAGACAAAAGGAATATCTTTTTGCAATAAATTAGTCAGAGGCCTAGGGATCTTAGAAAAGTCCTTAATGAACCTCCTATAAAAACAGTCATGACCAAGGAAACTTCTTATAGCTTTTTATGTCCTTAGGACATGGCATCTTTTCAATAGCATCAACTTTGGATTTGTTAACTTCAATACCTCTCTCAGAAATCTTATGCCCCAAGATAATGCCTTCATTAACCATAAAGTGACACTTTTCCCAATTCGGGGTGAGAATAGTGTCTTCGCATCTCTGCAAAACTCAATCAAGGTTGCTCAAACAATCATCAAAAGAGGATCCATAAACAGAGAACTCATCCATGAATACCTCATAAATATTTTCACAAAAATTAGAGAATATAGCCATCATGCATCTTTGAAAGGTAGCAGGCGCATTACATAAACCAAAAGGCATACTTCTATAAGCAAAAGTACCGAAAGGCAAGTAAAAGTAGTTTTAGATTGATCCCCCGCTGACACAGGTATTTGAGAGAAGCCAGAATAACCATCTAGAAAGCAAAAATGTGTGTGTTTGGATAGTCTTTCTAGCATTTAATCTATAAAAGGTAAAGGGCAATGATCTTTCTTAGTACCTTTATTTAATTTATGGAAATCAATTACCATCCTATAACCTGTAATAATTCTTTGCGGGATCAATTCATCTTTATCATTGGGAACAACAGTCATACCTCCCTTTTTAGGAACACAATGGACAGGGCTTACCCAATCACTGTCAGCAACGGGATAAATTATACCTGCCTCAAGGAGCTTTAGTATCTCCTTTCTTACCACTTCTTTCATCTTGGGATCCAGTCGTCGTTGAGGATCTCTAACTGGTTTGGCATCTTTCTCCACTGTAATTTTGTGTTGGCATAACGTGGGACTGATGCCCTTAAGATCATCCAGAGTATATCCAATAGTAGCCCGGTGCTTCTTCAGAGTTTTCAATAATATTTCTTCTTCTTGCTCTGAAAGGTTAGCACTAATAATAACAGGATATATTTTCTTTTCATCAAGATAAGCATACTTAAGATTATCAGGTAATGGTTTGAGTTCAAACACGGGATCACCCTTAGGTGGAGGGGGATCCCCAAGAATTTCAGCGGGAAGGTTGTGTTTCAGCATAGGTTCCTGTTTAAGGAACACTTCATCTATTTCCCTTCTTTCCTTCATAAACATTTCATTTTCATGGTCTAGCAAATATTGTTCTAACGGATCAGTTGGAGGTACGACAATGGAAGCAAGACCAATAATCTCATCCTTACTAGGTGATTCTCTATCACGAGGTTGTCTAGGAAACTTAGCAAAATTAAATTCATGAGACATACCCTCTAAGCCAATTGTAACAGTATCCTTTTCACAATCAATCCTAGCCTTAACTGTGTTTAAGAAGGGTCTACCAATAATAATGGGACAAAAATCATCTTGTGGGGAACCAAGAATAAGAAAATCAGTAGGGTATTTAACCTTCCCACACAAGACTTCAACATCTCTAACTATCCCAACTAGTTTAATGGTATCCCTATTAGCAAGCTTAATAGTAACATCAATGTCTTCTAATTCAATAGGTGCAATTTCGTGCATAATTTCTTTATATAAATTATAGGGTATTGCACTAGCACTAGCACCCATATCACATAAGCCATGATAACAATGATCTCCTATCTTAATAGAAATAACAGGCGTTCCTAGCACATGTCTATGTATCCTAGCATCTGGTCTAGCAATATTAGCAGTCTCACCACAGAAATAAATAACATGCCCATCTAAATCATCATCCAAGATATCTTTAACCATAGCAATACTAGGTTGGACTTTGATTTTCTCAGGAGGTGTATAAATCCTAGTATTACTCTTATGAACAACAGTCAAAGTTTTAACATGATCCTTTATTCTAACAGGAAAAGGAGGTTTCTCAACATAAGTAGTAGGAACAATAGGATCACTATAGGTGATAGTCTTTTCTTCAACTGTAATAGGTGCAACTACTTTTACTTCAACGGGAGGATTATATTTAAACCACTTCTCCTTAGGGAGATCAACATGAGTAGCAAAAGATTCACAGAAAGAAGCTACTATCTCAGAGTCAAGTCCATACTTAGCGCTAAATCCACGAAAAGCATCGGTATCCATAAAAGATTTAACACAATCGAACTTAGGTGTCATACCTGACTCCTTACCATCATCAGAACCCCAATCTTTAGAGTTGCGTTTAATTCTTTCCAATAAGTCCCATTTGAAATCAATAGTCTTCAGCATATAAGAACCAGCACAGGAAGTGTCGAGCAGGTTGCGATCATTAAGAGAAAGCCGAGCATAAAAAATTTGAATAATCATTTCCCGGGAGAGCTCATGATTGGGGAATGAATATAACATTGACGTAAGCCTCCTCCAAGCTTGAGCGATGCTTTCTCCTTTGGGAGGCTAGAAATTATATATGTAATTACGATCACAATGAAAAAGATGCATATGATAGAACTTTTGGTGAAATTCCAACTTCAATCGTTTATAATTCCAAGATCTCGTATCATCACATAGCCTATACCATGTCAATGCATCTCCCTTCAAAGATAAACGGAAGACCTTCCTTTTGACAACATCATCGGTAATACCTGCAAGCTTAAATAATCCACAAACTTCATCCACAAAGATAAGGTGTAAATCGGGATGCAATGTTCCATCTCCTGCAAATGGATTAGCTAGCAGTTTTTCTATCATACCCGAAGGGATATCAAACTAAATATTTTCAAAAAGTTCAGTAGGTTGAGGAGAAACTCTTTGCTCCCTTGGTCGGGGTGAAGATACCCCGAACGAGCCCTGCAAAAGATTAGTTTCCATAGTGACAAGTAACAGAAAATTTCAGCACACTATATAAATGTTTCCTTACCAAGTTCCACTCACCAAAAGCGCTACACTCCCCAGCAATGGCACTAGAAAAGAGTCTTGATGACCCACAACTGTAGGGGATCTATCGTAGTCCTTTCAATAAGTAAGAGTGTCGAACCCAACGAGGAGCAGAAGGAAATGATAAGCGGTTTTCAGTAAGGTTTTCTCTGCAAGCACTGAAATTGTAGGTGATAGATAGTTTTGTGATAAGATAAATTGTAATGAGTAACAAGTAAACAAAGTAAATAAAGTGCAGCAAGGTGGCCCAATCCTTTATGTAGCAAAGGCTAAGCCTGGACAATTTCTTATAATGAGAAAGGAGCTCCCGAGGACACATGGGAATTATCGTCAAGCTAGTTTTCATCACGCTCATATGATTCGCGTTCGATACTTTGATAATTTGATATGTGGGTGGACCGGTGCTTGGGTACTTCCCTTACTTGGACAAGCACCCCACTTATGATTAACCCCTATTACAAGCGTCTACAACTACAAAATAAGTATTAAGGTAAACCTAACCACAACATTAAACATATGGATCCAAATCAGCCCCTAACGAAGCAACGCATAAACTAGGGTTTAAGCTTCTGTCACTCTAGCAACCCATCATCTACTTATTACTTCCCTATGCCTTCCTCTAGGCCCAAATAATGGTGAAGTGTCATGTAGTCGACGTTCACATAACACCACTAGAGGAAAAGACAACATACAACTCATCAAAATCTCGAACGAATACCAAATTCACATGACTACTAATAGCAAGACTTCACCCATGTCCTCAGGAACAAACGTAACTACTCACAAAGCATATCCATGTTCATAATCAGAGGAATAATAATATGCATAAAGGATCTGAACATATGATCTTCCACCAAGTAAACCAATTAGCATCAACTACAAGGAGTAATCAACACTACTAGCAACCCACAAGTACCAATTTGTGGTTTTGATACAAGATTGGATACAAGAGATGAACTAGGGTTTTGAGAGGAGATGGTGCTGGTGAAGATGTTGATGGAGATTGGCCCCCTCCCGATGAGAGGATCATTGGTGATGACGTTGGTGATGATTTCCCCCTCCCGGAGGGAAGTGTCCCCGGCAGAACAGCTCTGCCAAAGCCCTAGATTGATTCCGCCAAGGTTCCGCCTTGTGGCGGCGGAGTTTCGTCCCGTAAGCTTGCCCCCGATTTTTTCCAGGGTAAAAGTGATGATATAGCAGAAGATGGACGCCGGAGGCCCACCAGGGGGCCCAGGAGATAGGGGGGCGCCCCGCTGTCTCCTGGACAGGGTTTGGGCCCCCTGGCGTATTTCTTTCGCTCAGAAATTCTTATTAATTCCAAAAAGTTGTTTCGTGGAGTTTAAGGACTTTTGGAGCTGTGCAGAATAGGTTTCCAACGTTTGCTCCTTTTCCAGCCAGAATTCTAGCTGCCTGCATTCCCCCTCTTCATGGTAAACCTTGTAAAATAAGAGAGAATAGCCATAAGTATTGAGATATAATGTGTAATAACTGCCCATAATGCAATAAATATTGATATAAAAGCATGATGAAAAATGGACGTATCACCTCTCACCGCTACCTTTACCAAATTGTGTTCACACACTTAGCTCACACATAGTAAGACATGTTCACGACTTTCCAATTCATCCCTGATGAATCAGACCTGACTCAACTCTAAGCAGTAGCAGGCATGACAAACAAGCATGAATGAGTAGGCACATCAGGGCTCAAGCAACTCCTACTCATGCTAGTGGGTTTCATCTATTTACTGTGGCAATGACAGGTCATGCAGAGGAAAGGGGTTCAGCTACCGCAACATGTAACAGTTGAAACGTTGTTGTCCTAATGCAGTAAAAGAGAGCAGTAGCGAGAGAGTGGGATTATATCAGAATGAACAAGGGGTTTTTGCTTGCCTGGCACTTCTGAAGATAATATAGTTCTTCATCGGTGTCATCGATCTCATCGTCAGAACACGTCTATCGAGAGGGGACAAACACCGACAAACAAGGAAGAAAAAAATCAATGCAATGCACAATATGATGCATGATCATGACATGTCAATATGCTGTGATTTGAGCTAATGCAACTAGCAATAGGTTAAATGAAGATGGTTTGAATCCAAGATTCAAATTCAAACTCCATATGTGGAAATTCAAATGCCATTTACATGATTTGTCCTAAACAGTAGCTATAAGTTGTTCTATCATGCATGAAGATGGTACAGATGGATAGGTTGGATTTTTATGATCATTTTTCATATATAAATTATTTCATTTGGAGTTACGGTTGATTTTCTATGAATTTTAGAAGTTTTCGATATTTTCTGGAATTTCCTGGATTATTTTTATTCCAGAAAATGATTATCTGCGTCACTGTGACGTCAGCGAGTCAACTGACCTGGTCCAGGTCAAACCTGACCAGGGGGTCCCACTGGTCAGTGTCACGGTGCTGGTTAGGGTCGCTGACGTGTGGGCCCAGTTAACGGCCACGTCAGCGGGGTCAACCCAGGCATGTGGGTCCCGTTGGGTTTTAAACTAACCTAAACAGAAACAAAACTGGATTAATTAGGGCATGGGGCCCATCCGCCAGTGAGCTAGGGGGTTAGTTAGTGGCGTCATTAGCGTTTA
The DNA here is from genome assembly GCF_018294505.1 of Triticum aestivum. Lineage (NCBI taxonomy): Eukaryota > Viridiplantae > Streptophyta > Magnoliopsida > Poales > Poaceae > Triticum > Triticum aestivum. The sequence goes on from NC_057798.1 coordinate 248,505,612, forward strand.
ATTAAGGTGCCACATCATCCTCACTCGAGGTTAACCAACGACGACCTCAGCCAACGACGGAGGTGCATCGTGTGCTCGCTACGGAGCACCGTTCGATGCGTGGTTTGCTCCTATGGGTTCATGGGAGTGCGCCGTGGCTGGTGGAACAAGCGGGGTGACCTGGGGTGGCCGGAGCTCGTCGGAAACGAGCTCGGCGCGGCGGCCGGAGTTCGGCCGTGAACGGGGAGGCAGTTCTGGCGCACAGCAGGACGAGCGAGTGGGTGCGTTCGGCTCCTGGGAGCGCGCTGAGCACGTCGACAAGCTTGAATGCAAGCTTTGCTAGCTCTGTCCACAGCAGCCTCATGACCGGCGGTGAGCACAACTCGGCTCTGGTGCATCTACGGCTAGAGTGCGAAAACGACGCGGGAAGGAGAGGGGAATCGACCGGAGGCTCACAGCGCATCGTTTGGAGGTTACATCAGGCTCGGGGAGGCGTCGGAGCGGACGCACAGTCGCCGGCGATCTTGGTGGCCCGAGGTTGAAGAAGACGGCAGTGAGGGCGTTCGGATGCGTCCGGCGTCTCTTGGCTTGGTGAAGAGGTCGAGGACGAGGTAGCCGAGCTACTGGGCAGGCCGAGGGGTCGAGGGGGAGGCTCTGGGTGCAGCAACGATGAGCGGTGGCGATGAGCTCCGATCGGGCTGCTGAGAGAGAGAGCAGAGGAGGGGGAAGGGTCCAGGGAGAGTGAGAGAGGGGCCAGGGGTGTGCGTGGCATCTCCGGGGGCGTCCGGGAAGAAGCGGCAAGCAGGAGGTGGCGGGGCGCGTGGCTGCGCACGCCGGGCGCGTGCCTCTGTCCTCCTAGCGCGAGGAAGGGGACGACTAGCGCTGGCCAGTCGGCTTGGCCAGCCTGCTGGGCCAGAACAGCTGGGCTACCAGGTAAGTGGCCCAGGTAAGACTCCTTTTTTATTTCTGTTTTCTGTTTTCCTTCTCTGTTATTAGTTTTGATTTAGTTTTAAGCACTAAACCATTTTGCTTTCTTCTGATAACTTTGCAGGGACTAAAAGGATTATTCCAAAGCCCCTCACAATTTCTCAGAATTATTGGACACATATTCGATATATAGCAAATATAAATCCAATGCAAATAGTTATTGCATTAGCTTCAAATGCCCAAAATAAATATTTATGAGCTCCTAAAATTATTGGTTTGAATTTTACTTCTGGCCAATATTTTCATAGAGAAACATGAACATTTTCTTGGACCTATTTGAAGCAATTTGTATCTTCGTCATTTTTTAGAAATGATTTCTGAGGCTTTCACATGTCCCCATTTCAAATTCATTGAAATTTAAACATGATGCACACATGACTAGCTAGCCTAGAGAAAACCAGAACTAGGGATGTGACAATGTCATTCCAGATGACAGCGATGAAGAGAATCCTTCTGCTGCTTCTTTAGAGCAGTTGGATGAAGATATTAAAGTGGATGATATCCCTTCAACTCCGCTGGTATCATCGCCCGTGCCTCAGTTCACAGCTCCATAGGCAGGCGTTGAAGAAATTGATGAAGAAGATGAGGATGTGGACATTGGGTCTACGACTTGGATTTTGAATGATGACTATTAGGAAAGTCATCACCCCAGTTCACCTATGACAACCACTCTGCATCAATTTCCTCAGTCCCCGGTCCAAACTGAAGAAATTCATATGGGCTCTGAAGGACATCCAACATCACTTCATTCTATTCATGAAGAAGTTCCAGCCGCTAGCGCTGAAGAAATGGAGGCTAAGGCTGCTGCTGAAGCTGCTACTGAAATTCCTCAGCCAGTGCATCAAGAGGCTGTGCATCAAGAGGCTGTGCATCAAGAGGCTGTGAAGAATTCAAGCCATAGAATCCTCACACCAAGAAGCAAAAAATGAAAGCTGATGATTTCTTTGCTGATCATCTTTTCTTCATGGATTACAATCCATATGACTCTGCTCGACTTTGTCGCAAGCGCTTCTGGACTGCCAGTCAAATGAACTTCTATTCCTCAGCTGTTTGATAAGGACAAGATTTTTGACCATGAGAAAATTCCTCATGTGGATATGGAGTCTCTTCTGTGCTTCACTCTAGTCCTCAGTGTTCTTCATGATGCTGGGCTGCTAAACTTCTGTACCGACATCTGCAATTGGAATGAAGAACTCATTCTTCCGTTCTATGCCATGTTGCACATCACTGGCAATGTAGAAGATGTGAATTCATGGGTGCTTGACTGGATCATCGAAAACACTCACTACAAAGCTCCAGCCTCTGAATTGCTTCACGTCGTCCCAGTCAGTCCTCCCACTGAAGGTGCAAGGCTCATCTATGCTGAAACTGAACTCTAAAATCATCTGATGCAAGTGCTGATAAAGCCATTGAAGCCTGGCCAAGCTCCAAGGACCACATTCCTTGTCAAGGAATTGCTCTATGTGCCAAGGACTGTCTTTCACATATTGACCAAAACCCTCAGTCCAATCAAGGGCCACAACTCTGATGAAGAAGAGGTTGTTGGCATAATGACGAATCTGCTATTCAATATCATACACGGGATTCCTATAAACTACCAATGGTATGCGTCGGTGCTATACAAACGGTTTTTAACCCCTTTCCACGATGGCATTTGGGACTGTTGCCAAGTGAGTTTGGGCGATAGGGTGTCCTTCACACACGACCCAGAAACCGTCGGGGAATGGAGCAATGATCTAGAGGCCTTCCAAAATGTAATCGTGTGTGATGCAGCATGCATTAAATTCTTTCGCACGTGTGGTATCGGTGATTAAATGTTTCTAATGACATAGTGAAACCATACGGTCTATCATAATGAACCGTCCGGGAAACAGTATGTAAGGCACACGGGCCAACATATGAACTATGTGCGATTTGTGCCCCATCGCACATGAGTTTTCTGCTCTGCCATGCAAGACTCCATCGCACATGTTTCCCAACAATTATCGTCTGCGATAATGTTCTATAACAAACGGTTCAGGAGCCCCTTCACACACATACAAGTGTTGCAGGCCGTTTGGGATTTGTTGGGTATCACCGACGGTTGCCGCAAGAGTGACGTGTTCTTTTCGTTTGGGATCCCACACATTTCCTGAAAAAATTATGTCTGGGATTGTATTTTACATTCGGCACGGTTTACTCCGAGTTCTTGTGTGCGATAACGCGATATCACAAACAGTTCCGGGACCCTAGGCACACGTAGTAGCGCTGCAAGTCATTTGTGATCTGCTGTGTATCACCGACGGTTCCACTACGATTGATGTATACTTTCTGATGTGGATCACACACACTCATTTAGTAGAACCCTGTGCGGAGCAATTGGCAGGTTAAAACAAAAATATCCCATTTTGAATCGGCATGCAAAAAGCAAATTCGCCACAATATTCAATTGAACAAATAAAAAAAATATCCCATTTTGAATTGGCACGCAAAAAGCAAATTTGCCATAAGATTCAATTGAAAAAATAAAAAAATATCCCATTTTGAATCGGCACGCAAAAAGCAAATTCACCACAATATTCAATTGAACAAATAGTGTCCACAAGAAGAACATTCATCATATTTTGCAACAATTCCAATTGAACATATGGTAGCTAAATTCCAATGATTTGTCCACACATATATGCATTACGTAATAAATCATAGTGTACAAAATACGAAGATCTCAGCAAATTGAAAACAATGGATCCATGCGTATATATATGTTTAGCGGCTAACTCTTACTCAATGTTGCAGGAGAAGGCATGCTGGAATCTTCATTATCACCAGTGGGATTGATGTAGTGATTCAGGAAGAAGCCGCTAATAAATCTCCAAACCATCAGCAATTCACCAGCCGGGAGCAGTTTAGGGGTCCTCGGTTTTAAGACGAGCTGCAGTATTTTTAAGATCAGAATGTGCCATATGAGTGGAGTAGAAGATATTAATTAAGATAGACTTACTGGTACTAATTCGTGAGGATCGTCACAACTATCAGCAGATTTGCAGATGGAGATCATGTGTCTGCAAACATAGTATCCACAAAGGTTGGTCCCTGATAGTATCCACAAAGGTTGGTCCCTGCTTCTTGCTGAGGACACTGAAATTTTTTGTACAGAAGTAGTCAGGTATTTGTCCTGTTAGGAACAACCTAACAGGTGTTAGATGTATTATTTTCTCTTTTGGAAAAAATATAAATAGGTTTATTTATAAGCTTGAACATTTGACTAGCGTAAGAAAAGGTATTTGCAGACTGTTGGATATTTTTTCCAAAAATAACGGATTTCGGTGTGTTACCGGAGAAACGATCTCGTGCTGCAGAGGTAGTTCCCTCTTGAACAGGTTCCCTGGTTTAGTTTTCCACAATGCGAGCACACTGCAAATGAAGAAGAATGTGAATGCAAATTAATTTAAACATCACATAATTCAATACCTATCCATGAATTGCTGAAGATGCGTCAGATCTTGAGCGTTTGTTGACTCTCTGAGAGAATCGATGTAGTCAACCGTGTTCTTGTTTGGAACAATGAATACCTATATCCAGTGATTGCTACATATTAAGAAAGCTATGAACTTAAGAATTATGTCGAAATCTGAAAGACAATCGGTGTATGCATGGTTGTTTACTTGACTTACCATTCAGGATATGGCCAGAGAAATGATTCTGCATGTGATGTGTTTTCGAAGAGACGCACGATCGTGTTAACAACCCTGTCCTATAGGTCCTTACCAAATATTGTTGTGCCATTTGCTAATTCAGGATCTATGAAATACACACTCTCCCTTTTTCTTCTCTGGGCGTTCAATCCCCTGAGAGGAATAGAATGCAGTTAGCTGTTTATCATTTACAACCTTGTATGGAGATGTAGATTAGAGTTTGTTAAGTACTTACAAAATCAGGCATCTAACAAGAGTGACATCGAGCTCGTTGAAGTTGAAGAAGAGATGTAAATCCTCGAAAGTCACATTGATGGAACCAACATCGTGTCGGAAATGATCTCTGTTGTAGTGGACTAGCAAACCATGATGACCTTCTGACATTAGATCCATGCAATATTCATGTAACTCACGGCAACTGGAGCTGCACTCGTCAAAGTATTCGCCAACAAGAAATGGCTGGCCATTGACGTAATAACATGCTTGAAGTACGTCCGCTTTACTTTTAGCAAGCAACAAATGTACTTCTTCATCATACATGGTGTCAGAAATAATATTACTCCCCGATTCGAACAAGCTGCTGTTAATTTGGTTCTGGGCGATGAGTGCTTTAAGTAAGAGGCAATCGTTCTCTTTCCTCTTCACTTTCCTGCTACGCTTCCTCTGGGGTGTAGCCTTTTGGCCACTTCCTTCTTGGTACTTGAATCATTTCCGGTAGAATGTCTGGTTGCCTACAAGGTAGACTACCGAGCAGACGGTGAAGCTTGGACGAACTGCTTAGCAGATGGTTTATCTATGCCAGACCGCTGAGCTGGCGGTGCTGCTGTGACGGACTGCCACTACTGCAGGTTGCTGCTAACGCGACACTACGATCAGAGACCCTTCGATGAAACTGTGTGCGATGCCATAATTGCAAATGGTGGTGTAAAAAACCCGTCAAAAAAGGTGCAAAATGTTTGCGATGGAGGATGCATCAAACACGGTTCAGATTTTAGTTGCGTGTGCGATGCAGGGCAATACGGTTCTGTTGGATGTTGGGTTCTGGCAGACCCTTAAGGTTCGAACTCTGGGGTGCGCACGAAGATCTTCCCCCTACCACTCCACGTCCGATCACCTCGCGAGAATCTAAGCTAAACGAGGAATAGCACGAGGGACACAAGATTTATACTGGTTCGGGCCACCGTTGTGGTGTAATACCCTACTCCAGTGTGTGGTGTGGTGGATTGCCTCAGGGGCTGATGGTGAACAGTACAGGGAAGAACTGCCTCGCGAGAGGTGTTCTTGAGCTGGTGCGATGAGCTGCTTGGATGAGCTCGATCGCCTATCCATCTAAATGAGAACTCTCCCTCCTCTCTCTATGGTGGCTATCCCTATATATATATAGAGGCCCTGGTCCTCTTCCCAAATATTGAGCGGGAAGGGCGCCAACAACGGCCATTTTGAAGGGGAACATCTAGTACAAGTTATCCTGACTAAAGTTGGTCTTCGGCTGCCAAAGGCACTGTCGATGATGCCATCTTGGGCTCCACGGTGACCTCCATCCTGCCGCTCTGCTAGTCTTGGTCTCATTGCAATGAAATGGCAACCTTTGCCCGATGCCTCGGTACTCCATGCTTGTGCTTGCCCCCTTTGCACCAAAGAGCAAACAAGGACATTGTGCGGGCCGGCACCCGCCTAGAGCTTGCCTGGTCTCGATCGTCATGGCTTGTGTCACGAGCACCTCGCGAGGTACTCCTGCCTTGATCTCTCCGCCTCCTCGCGAGCCTGCCTGGCGAGGCTGCTCTTGAGGATGCCTTGTGTCGTCCACCCGGCAAGGCTTGGCCCCTCACGAGGGTCAAGAGTCTTGCGCTGATGAAGATGGACCATACTAGGCCACCACTCGAGCCACTCCGCAGGCCGCAGGCAGGCAAGTCTGGGGACCCCCGTTCCCAGAACACCGACAGTAGCCCCTGGGCCCAAGGCACGCTCGGACTTGGCTTAGCGGAGAAGCGAAGGGGCAAGTGCGGAGCGCCGAGGGCCCCACCAGCCTGCAGCCTTGGGCGCCACGTGGCGGTTGATTGGACGTGGGCGCCTCTGGTTCCCCTCGCTGCCTCGGCAACTGCTCGACTTGACAAGTCCCTGCATGCAGAAATGGGTCATGATTACCTGAGATCGTGGAGGCCGACGGTTCGCCTCCTCCGGACTATAAGTGCGGACGGGCGAGAGCCCCTGTGGTCCATCTCTTTATGGTTCAATTCTTCTTCTTCTTCCTGCGCTTGCTCCACTTCACGCCAATGGCGCCGATCCGCCAGTTTTCAGAGGAAGTGAAGGGGAAGGCCCCCCGAGAGGGTCCCGACCCGCTTCCGCCGAAGAAACGGCCGGTCCCCGGCTGCCGTGACGTGGTCGCGTGGCAGGAGACGTCGAGGCCCTGGTGCGAGCGGCCGCTGCCTGGGTTTCCGCTACTCTTGTACACCCGGGCCGAGGGCCCTGGAGAAGAAGACGCCGAGCGACACCGCCGGCGACGCCGGCGACACCGACGAGTCACGGCGATGCGCGTCGTCACCCCTGGAGTCCTTGCCCAGGGCTCTTCTCGCGAGCTTGTGCTTCACGCCGCTATGCCTCCACGCTCTTGGATTCACATTCCTCCCTCCTTTGCCTTCGAGATGCCGCTGAGGGGTCCTCTGGAGCTCTAGCTGCAGCATGCTGACAGCCGCACCCTCACGACTGAAGCGGAGGTCGAGGTTGTCGCTCCGGGCAAGGTCTACATGACCCGGGGTTGGGGCGAGATCGCCCGGGTCTGTCGGACAGGGGGCACCCTCATAATTCATCTTGAATATGATGGCGCCTCCTTGATGTTCTTCATGGTATTCGACGCGGAAGGACGCCGACTGGAGTGCTGCCCCAAGGAAGGCGGTCGGGGCATCGAAGTGGCGAGGGCCAAGCCTGCCAACCGCTTCCCCAGCAGCTCCTCTGGTAGCAGTGGAGAAGCAGGAGGGTCCAACGACTCTCCTGAGCTTCTCGTGACTCCGGAGACGAGCGACGACAACTACAAGCCCCCCAGCTCGAGTCGCACTCAGAGCAGGGCAGCTGCATCCGGCCGCCGACGCCACTGATCTGGATGGGGTTGGTGCCAGCGCTTGGCGTCCCACTATTGATGATGGTGTATCCTGTGGAGGTGCACATAGTTAGCGTTCCTTAGGATTAGCACCTTTTGTTCCCTGCGAGGAATCGAAGAAACACTCCGCATGAGTATGTAAGGCGTCTGCCATGTCTTTTGTGAACATTATCCTTATTACGAATTGATGCGAGATGCCTGTCCTGTCTCGGCTCGGCTCCTCCTTTCTATCCTCGTGAGGGCTTGGTGCTCTACGCTGACAGGTCCCGGTCCCCAGGCAGGCTTCAGCCGTCGCTGGTATGCCAGGTCGTGATGCCATGGTCAAGGCCAGGAGGTGAGCGGCCCAAGGTCCAGTAAGAGCCCCCGAGACGTGATGCTCAGGAGGTCCCCTTTAGCGCTCAAGCAGCCTCCGCTGGGCAAGAAAGGAAGGCAACATCACCATGACAGAGCCGCACTAGGAGAGGGTTTAGCGTCGCGTTGATTTAGCTTTTGTAGGGGCGTGACTTATCTCGTGAGCTAGGAGTCGTTATTCGGCGAGGCGCCTGGCCTGCGCGCTGGCAAGTGGGGTGTCACTGGGTTGGGTCCGCGTGAGCTTTTCCCCTCTTCCCGGCACTTTCCTTGATGCTCTACATCCTCAGGTCCCGGCCCTCGAGTGAGCTCAGCCGCCGCTGGTATGACAGGTCACAATGCTGTGGGTCAAGGCCAGGGGGTGAGGGTTGGAGAGCCAGTAAGAGCCCCTGAGTCGCGATGCTCAGGTGCCCCCTTTTAACGCGCGAGCAGACCGCACGGGAGAGAGAGAGAGAGAGAGAGAGAGCTCACGACGCCCCCACGCTATTCCTTAGGTGGATCCTGTACACCAACACGAGGAAAACAAGGACTCCCATTACGGTTGCCAGCCAGCCATTGGTTGCTCCGAGGGAGTTACGGAGGCACTGAGGGCTTGGTGAGGTAGCGCTTTGCGGGGCTGCCACGGCCAGAGCTCGACCACTCAGATTTGTCGATGTTGCAGGGACGGACCCATGCGCAAGCGTCGTGCCAGAGCGAGCGGCTCCAAAGGTAGGTGTCAATCAAGCAGGCGATTATCTCAAGCAGGTTAAGCATGAAGAAGCAAATCAACTTAGATAGGTGCAGAGAATGGCACACGCCGCTGGGTCAGGCCCGAGCGGCTTGGGGATGATGTAGCCCGAGGTGTGCCCCCAAGAAGGTAAGCTGAAGACATAAGCAAAATGGATACATGCCGCAGGGACAGACCCACGCGACCTGGGAATGATGCAACCCTGAGGGCGCTCCCAGCTGAAACAAAACTTGAAAGAAGTCACCTGATACCATTGCACAGCGAGTGTCGGAGTAGTTGACGGTGCGTGATGAAGAAGCCAATCCTCACGAGCCCTCGGAGCTCCGAGCCTCGGGAGGCTCGGGAGGTCCGGGCGGCTCGGCAAGGCCCATCTCCATTTCCTCCAGGAGTGCGCGATGCTTGGCCACCTGACCTTCCAGAATGCTCCTCATCAGGCGCTGGTGGGTAGCAACCGCGTTCGGCAGCCCGAAGGGCATGCGAACGTAGTTGTGCGGTGGACCCTCGCAACGCCCCGTGCGCGAAGTCCAGAAGCACTCCTAAGACGCGACTTGATTGAGCCCTGGGTAGTCGATGCAGACATGCAGCCCGCCAATCTCGCCTGGATGGGGAGGTACATTGGGCAGGTGGCGGTTGCCGCGCATGACTCTTAATTCCTGCAATTCCTGAGCGACCTTGGTGATGAACTTCTGAGGGTTAGGCCCTCCTTGCCTCACGCCTTCCTGAGGGAAACATGCCACGAAGCACGCTTCCAAGTGGTGCCTGAGCGCCTCCCTCGTGATCTTGGCAAAGTCAGTGGCTCCCCAGGAGAGAGCCCCTGAGCCTTGCCCGAGGAGGGCGTCAGGCGCGCCTCCCTATGTGACAGAGGGTCGTGCCCCTTGGATGGGCGCATGTCCGGATGCGGCGCCTCCGGAGGTGCCTGCCTCCTGAGGCCTTGAGCCAGGTGACGTCTTCTTCTTCTTGGGGGTTGCTTTAGGAAGGTTTCCACTCTTGCTGTCCGGGTCCTCGATTGACGCGGCTTGGAAGGCGCGCTCGAGAGAGCACACCGCATCCTTCTCTTCACAGGGGATCGTGATGACTCCGCCACTTCCTGGCATCTTGAGGACGTTGTAGCCATGGTGAGTCACTGCCATAAACTTGGCTAGGGCGGGGTATCCAAGGATGGCATTGTATGGCAGGCGAATGTGGGCGACGTCAAAGTCAATGAGCTCGGTACGGTAGTTCTTGCGCTGCCCAAAGGTGACAGGGAGGCGGACCTGCCCTATCGGGACAGTGGAACCATCAGTGACTCCTGAGAAGGGCTTGATTGACTGAAGCTGATCGTATGGCACTTGGAGATTGTTTAATGTCTTGACGGGCAGGACATTGAGCCCTGCTCCGCCGTTGATGAGGGTCCTGGTAACTTGCACATTGCTAATGACTGGGGAGCAGAGCATAGGGAGGACACCGGCCGTTGCCGCGCACTTGAGATGATCCACTGAGTTGAAAGTGATGGCGCACGCAGACCACCTGAGGGGGCGCGTGGCCTCAAGCTTGGGGAGGACTGCATTCACCTCGCGAGCAAACTGCTTGAAGATGCGCTGAGAGGCTGGGGCCTAAGCGCCGCCCAAGATGCAAGCGATTGCACGCGGCTCCTGGAAGCCCCCAGCCCCCTCGTCCTGATGATGGTCGTCATTCCTTCTTGGTGGTGGTAGCAGAGGAGGAAGCCTTGCGTTGCCTTGCGGGTGATCCTCACGAGGCTGGTCCCTCCAAGCCCCCTCGCGAGGCTGGTCCTGCCCGCGGTCCTCGCGAGGTCGGTCACGCCACCCTTGGTGAGGGCCTCGGCCGTCCCATCGTCCTCCACCGTTTCCTCCACCTCAGCCATAGCCCCGATCGTTGCGCTCGGGGCGGCGACCAACACGGCCTTCTCGCACGGCCCTGAGCTCTTGGCATTCATTGGTCTTGTGGGTATGGAGGTCGTGGTACACACAGTACCGGCTTCCATTGGACAACTCCGGCTGATCCCTGCCGCGCTTCATGTCCGGCTCTGCTGCGAGCACAACTGCTCCCTTGCGCTTCACATCCTTGGCCTTGGCCTTCTTCTCTTCTGGATCTGCAGCCGGGAGCTCAAGAAAGGAAAGGCGTCCTTCCTCATCCCTTGCGCACTTGGTCGCCAGGTTGAACAACTCCAGAGACATACACAGATCTTCGTGGATTGCCAACTCCTCCTTCATCTTGACATCGCGGACGCCATCAGAGAACGATGAGATGATGGCCTCCTCGGTCACCCTGGGAATCTTGAGGCGATCACTGTTGAAGCGCTGGATGTACTTCTGCAAGGTCTCTCTCTCCGGGTTGCTGCTTGATGCGGCGCAGGTCACCCACAGCCAGCGGACGGTCGCGAGTGCCCTGAAAGTTGGCGATGAAGAGAGTGCGCATCTTGTCCCAGGAGGAGATCGTGCCAGGGGGCAGGTTCAGGAGCCAGGTGCGGGCATCGTCCTTGAGTTCCATAGGAAACCAGTTCACCATGACCCTTTCGTCCCCGTTGGCGGCTTCGATGCCCAGCTCGTAGAGCTGTAGGAACTCCGCGGGGTCGACAATGCTGTCATAACGAGGACGCAGGTTAGGCTTGAACTTGCCTGGCCAGGCGACACTGCATAGCTCGGTGGTGAAGGCACGGCAGCCTGCGGTGGCCACCGGAGCTCTCTGCTGATGCGGGACTTGCTCCTAGGGGTTCCCGCATGCCGCCGCCTGGAGCAGCGCAGGGTCTTGACGTGCAGGCGCAGGGATGCGGTCATGGCGCACTGGTGCCGGGAGCACGCGAGCACCTTCTTGGGGACGAGGGATTTCTTGGCAGCTCCTTTCTTGTCACGCGGGTGCTGGACGTGGTGGATCTCGTCCTGGAGCCGCGCGGCTTGGAGCCAGGGCGCCTTCTTGGGGAGGAGGTGGCGGAGGCGCCTCCTGATCTGCGCCACCTGCGCAGGACGGAGGATGAGGCAGCGATAGGGACGGCGCAGGGGAGCCTCCTGCGGCGCTGACGAGCTCGATGATGCGAGCGAGCCACTCCTCGTAGAGGTCGTCGATGGGGCAGTAGTGCAGGAGCTTACGCGCCAGGAGCAACGCGGCGTGCGCTTCCGTGGGGGCGCGATGGGCGTGGGATGACAAACTAGCTAGAGTCAGCGATGGGGTGGCGGTGCGGCCTTCCCGCCGCACCGAAGGATGCAACGACGAGGCCTGTTGCTCGTTCCCCGCCGGGCCAGTGGCGGCGGGCGACGGCGAACGACGGGGGCACCCGCCGACGGGGGCCGTCTGGGCGACACGGGCGGCGAGTGTAGCCCGACGCTCGGCGCGAGCCCGGGGAGCGTCAGCCAGGGGCGCGACGGAAGATCGAACATGGAACAACGGAATAAAGATTCCCGCGCACCCCTACGTGGCACGCCAAATGTCAGATGTTGGGTTCCGGCAGACCCTTAAGGTTCGAAGTCTGGGGTGCACATGAAGATCTTCCCCCTACCACTCCACGTCCGATCACCTCGCGAGAATCTAAGCTAAACGATGAATAGCACGAGGGACACAAGATTTATACTGGTTCGGGCCACTGTTGTGGTGTAATACCCTACTCTAGTGTGTGGTGTGGTGGATTGCCTCAGGGGATGATGATGAATAGTACAGGGAAGAACTGCCTTGCGAGAGGTGTTCTTGAGCTGGTGCGATCAGCTGCTTAGATGAGCTCGATCGCCTATCCATCTAAATGAGAACTCTCCCTCCTCTCTCTGTGGTGGCTATCACTATATATATAGAGGCCCTGGTCGTCTTCCCAAATATTGAGCGGGAAGGGCACCAACAACGGCCATTTTGAAGGGGAACATCTAGTACAAGTTATCCTGACTAAAGTTGGTCTTCGGCTGCCAAAGGCACTGTCGATGACGCCGTCTTGGGCACCACGGTGACCTCCATCCTGCCGCTCTGCTGGTCTTGGTCTCGTTGCACTGAAATGGCAACCTTTGCCTGATGCCTCAGTACTCCATGACTGTGCTTGCCCCCTTTGCACCAAAGAGGAAACAAGGACACTTCACGGGCCGGCGGCCGCCTGGCGCCCACCTGGTCTCGATCGTCATGGCTTGCGTCATGAGCACCTCGCGAGGTACTCCTGCCTTGATCTCTCCGCCTCCTCGCGAGCCTGCCTGGCAAGGCTGCTCCTGAGGAAGCCTTGTGGCATCCGCCCCGTGAGGCTTGGCGGTTGAAATGAACAAGGTGTGTGTGATACAAGGAAAACAGGTCTGTAATCGGAAACGTGTGTGAAGACCGATAACAACACAGACGATTATTGCTAACTAACCCTGTGTGTTGTGAGAAAATTATTGCTGGTATACAATTGTGAGTGATTGATGAAAACATCACCGACGGGTTCCATTGTTTAGTCCGTGTGCAATGTGATTTTCTTTGTCCGCACAACATCTACGCTCTGTCTACAGAGCATCAACATATATACTTAAAAAGACAACATTTCATAACCAAATTAAGCATACAATTACACAAGTGACTACACACATAACATTTCCACACACCAAAGTAAGCAATTACATGCATACTAAAGTAGGAGAAACGAGGATCTAATCATCTACTTATTGTTGCGACAATGCTTGCCATTGCTCTTCTTCCGGCTGGATCCCTGGCTGTTTTGGGGAAGGAGGCACTTCCTCGTGTCAACGATCTGCCTGTACATGTCATAGCTCGTGTACGCCTCCTTGGCCGCGTGAACGACATGAGCTTTGTCAAGTTTCTCCATCCAGGCCGAGTGCCAAGCACGCTTGTCCTTGTTGCACGAATCCTCCATGTCTCTGTAGTAGGGGTTGATGATGGCCTTGGCGAGGTGAACCAGTTAGTCCTTCTCATGCTCCTTGCTACCCCAGATCTTGTATTGGCCCTGGATGTCGACAAGATTCTGGCAGGCGATGCCCGAATTCTTGAGCGCCTTTACATCGTTGGTGATGTCCACCATAGCAAACATGTAGTGGGGGTTGTTGACAAACCTGGTGAAACGCTCGCAAGGCCTTGTGGCCAGGCAGTAGTGGTAGACGAGGACGTGGTGGCACACACACATCTGGGCGACGACAACCTTGGGACGAGACCCGGCACGAGTGCGGGTGTACTCGAGGTCGAACCCGACCACCTTGTACTTCTCCGTGGCAAGCAACAACTCCATGATGTGAGTGGAGTGCTCCACTCAGACCAAGTCATTGGTGTACACCACTGAGAGGTCCATGAACCTTCTGTGGGTGTCCACCACGGCAAGCATGGTGAACTGCTGCTCATCGTCAGCAACCGCTTGGAGCACCATTGGAGCCGCGGAGGATACCCTCTAAGAATTTCTCATGGTGGGTGTGCTTCTAGCACTGGTGCGGCGCGATTGAAAGGTTGAAGAGACACAAGGGTTAAATGGCTGCTGTAATAAATGGGGGCTGGCCGGCCTGTAATCGTCACATCTTGTCGCAACGTTCATAACGGAGGATTCCAGTGCATGCTTGACAACACCGCACCGCACGCGTGGGCTTGAAGAGGCGCCAAATGTATCGTCGGTGAGCCTGTTCCCGTGCTGTTTACCGCGCACGCTTCCCGCTCGGCTAGTTTGGCCATGCATCGGCTAGAAGAGGGACAAATCATGGGCGTTTATTGGCAAAAATCTTTGTAAAAAGAAAGTGTGTGGAATGACTTCGATCATAAGTTTACCTGTTGGTGATGAGGTCAAGGTTACACAGAAGGGTGATGATGGACACTCAAGTGCCATAATTAATTCTGCGCTCTACAGTGCACACGGTGGAAGAAACTAACTATGTGCAATAATGTCGAAGATCACAGTCGAGTTAGCTATATAGATCGTGTGTTGTGAGATCGACAATGTAAACTGATTCGAGAATGGTTAACAAAATCTAAGACCATTGCATATTAAGGTCAAAATAGTGCTAGCAATATACGAGTCTCGTATGATGACATTTCAACGATTGTACCACAAAACCTAGAAAAGTTACAAGGTTCAAATTCTAGAGTTATATGGCTCAAATTCGAAGATTACAAGGTTCAAACTGATATTAGAAATGAAATTCAGCTCAGCAGCTGCAAACGCTCGCGCTGATCCGCTGAACATGGATATCTGAGAGGTTTAAACTAATATCACCGCTTCTAAGTTTGGTTTCAAAACCTCAAATTTTTTGCAAAGGGGTCAGCCACTGAGAAGTCATGTATGGGGTTGACATGATGACTTCCGATTACTCTGTCATCTGAAGTTCCAAAATGAAATTCAGCATTTTTGGAGCCTACAACATTCTACAACATGTGCCGGCGCTGATTAACAAACCATTCATTTTTGTGAAATAAATGTAGGGCAAACCTCATTTCCTTCAGCACCCTTGCTCTGAGAACAAAGAACCTGGCGAATATAATCTCTAGTAAGGTCCTTAGGTAGGAGTTCAAAGTAATTTCTGAGAGATGCAAATCTATGCATTCGACGTCATTGTTATATTGTATCACATTATCCACCACTGGGCCTAATCTTATCTGCAAAAGAAGAAAACGTGTTAGTGCCTACATGCAGTTTTGAGCATTACTACATGCCTATTTGGTTTACAGGATTTGTAAAATGCACTAACATGCCATCTTCGATCTGACATGATTAACATGGGCATTTGAATATATTCTAGAAAAATGTAGCCTTCTTCACATGAGGTTGGAGTGGATGAAAAGTTCCCTAAGAAAACTAATACAGATGAATCCAAAGGAGAAATGCTTATTGATTGTAACCATATGGATCAAGCAACCAATATGGGGGGGCATGTATGTACTGAAATCCTCCAAAAGAACCTTCAGAAATCATACTACATTGTCATTGTAAACTTGGAAAAAGGTGTCACAAATTGAACTCCCTTATTATTAACATTTAACAGGAAAGGAACATCACCTCGATATATAGCTTCTCCAGGCATGGAAAGCGTCTTAGGAAACTGACAACTTGCTCCAGGTTGGGGCCGATAGATATTAGTGCCAAGACCTTCACTGTGCGCAGTTTTGGGGTCCAGCTTGTCGGAATCATTTTCTGAATGACTGACGAACAAACATCTTCAAAATTAGAAAGAACATTCATTTGTAGAAGGAGAGGTAAAAGGGGGTTGTTGTACCTGAACGGGTGTGGATCCAATAACAAGTTTGGAGTATTTGTGAGACGAGTAGCCCACCACTGTCAATTTAGGCGCAGAAATGACATTGATTCTTGTTGGACCTTCTTGATCAACTACAAGTAATCTCTCATGTGCAGGTGTGTCCTCAATGACCATACTGTGGTACACATCTTGTGATGTCTTCCTACCGCACCAGCAACACACAAAAATAGTCCGCAGAGTCATGGAAGTGATGTGCAAGGTACTCAACCCATTGATCACCTGAAGAAGAAGGTACTCAAGTGCAGTATAGCCACGGAGCAGGCGCTCCATGTCACCGTTTGAGAGGTAGACGACGATGAACTCGAGGTGCTTCAGTCATGGTAGAATAAGAGCGGGCGCGCCATTAAGGGGGGATGGCAGTTCCTGAACTTGGCGATGCACAACATGGGCGCGAGGTGGAGTGCGGACGTTGGCAACGACCGCATATGCCCATCATCAAAAGTGAGCTCCTCAAGCTGATCTAGGGCGGGGGATCGGAACTAGTCGTCAAGCTTGGCTCGGTCCTTGCCGTTGGAATGGAACTTACCCATTCGAAGGCCTTTGGTTGGGCCAAGGTGACTGCCGAGGATCTTTGAGAATGCATCCAAACTTTTGCGATAGCCATGGCAAAGCTCGTGGGTGTCGATGAGGTCGAGAGGGATGGAGTTCCATAGGGGGCGCCACCGGCAAGAAATGACGATTGTCCGTGCCCCATATCTGATTGGGAGGAGGGAGATGATGACTCTCAACATATCATCGGGGAGGCTATTGATGAAGTTTAGGCCTGTTGGAGTCGCTTGCGGTTCTAGATCGCCCCGCCTCCGCTTGTTGGCAGCTCTGTTCTCCACCTCCGAAGTCTCCTTGTCAGCAGCGCTTTCTGATAGAAATGGGAGTACATGGAATATTTAGTTAAAACAGGGCAATAGAAACGTGTATTGGTAACTAGAAGTTATTAGGTAGGAATATAGTAAGAAAAGGGAATAACATTGGTTGCTTAAATACTACACAATTCATTTGACATTGCTGGGTAAGTCAACATGCAGATAGTTGAAAAGAAAACTTACTTCGAACAAAGTCTGGACAGATGATTTTGTCGGGGAAGTTAGCATATATCTCATGACCAAGCCCTTTTATGTGCAGTGCAATTTGAGTGCCAGCTTTCAGTACATAAAACTTAGAAATTTCTTTCCAAAAGCCAGTGCCAAAATAGGAGTCACCACGTTCATCAAGTCTTACAGTAGCAACAATTGTAAATCCATGGTTTGTGTGCAGTATGACATCTATGGAGCCTTGATCTATGTAAAGGGAAAAATTGTGCACTACATAATCTGTTGCATAGCAAGGGATGTTCTACATAAAATGGTAGGATTGTTAAAGAAAATATGGTAACATGCAAATCTGGGCCCAAATTGAAAGAACTGTACAACAGCTGAAATCAAAGGAGAAAAATCTATAATTAAACATATAGGGTAAACATGATGTCATGGAAATATTAGAGTAATCAAAAGAACAATACATCATTAATTTGCCTAATATAGAAAGAAGAGGGGAAAATCCCCTTTGACGTATATGGTGCATGTGGCACCTTTTATCCAAATGTAGCAATATTTAGAATATGTTCAAGAAAGTAGGCCATGCCAACTAATTTAGGGTGAGATTGAACATATCGCGCGCGTCCTCAAGTTATCTGGTATGGTGAGATGGAATCTCCGGCGGAGGTCGCAAAGTCCTGAAGTGTGGGCTCATTGTACATTCTATGAATGAAAGAAAAACCCTCAACAAGCTCGAATAAAAATGAATTCACGGTGATTTCCGCCGGGTGATTAAAGGAGGCACATGAACTGGGATAAGAGATGAGATAATATCTCATTAAATTAGTTACCTTGTCGTTTATGAGAAAGAACCCTCAGTACGGCAGATTCCCTAACCGAGCGGAGCTGGGTCAACCAGTAGTAGCATTGAGAAAGTCGATGGTGATAGCCGGCAGCAAGCGGAAGTGGCAAAATGCGATGGCCTTTGTCGGCAACCTGGTGGCGGCGGCATGCATCGAGCTAAGTGATTACCGCCGCGATAGGCGATGCCATGGCATAAACACGGAGGAGCTTGTGCAGGTGTGAATGGGGAATATACCGGAGGGGCTGGCGGGCGGGGTGAGGGTTTTTGTGATGTGGGGATGGTGAGGGTTTTCTTTTTTCTTTTTTGAATTGGGTGGTGAGGGTTTTCTGTCCCACAAAGAATTTTGGGGGCGATGGTTTGCTAGAGCGAACTTTTTGTGATTGATGCAACATGCAAAATGAAAGTCATTGCACACGGTTCCAATTTTGGGAACCGTGTGTGATTGACGTACTACCTCCGTCCTAGTTTATTGGTCCCCCTTTGTAATTTTTACCAACTTTTGACCAAATATTGAACATACTCAGACATAGATCATAAGCGTACACGTACATAAGCATAGTTCAACCATCATTAAGCATACTCAAGCGTACATAGTTTGATCAATGCCACATCTTATCTCACATGTCGACACGATCCTGAACCTTCTCCAGGTACTCGGCGTATGCTCCGTGCGCCACCCTACGAGAATACTTCTGCTTGAAGGAGCCAACAGCCCGTCCTCTTGCATGCGCCAGCACACTTAGATACGCATCATGAAGCTTCTGGTTGCAAAATGGTATCCATAGCCGCCGTTCTAGGTCCTAATACGCCTGTTATGCATTCCCGCATAAAGCTCCCTCAGGATTTGCCTCTTGTACCTCCTCTGGCCATCTTCATCCTCGTTGTCCACATCGTCAGACAACACCTATACAAATAGTAAAACAAATTTGGCATCAAATCAACGATTACATGCCGTGAAGTAGGACTAGGAACTTATGGCTATTTATTTATACATATCCAGAGATTATGGTTCGATTTTTAAGCACAATCGTCTATGCACAAACCAATCTTGAAGAAAATAATGGCACAAACATATGTAGGTCATTCAAAATCAATTGTCAAGTCCTGACTAGGAATTATTAGCACAAACACTAACCCTAGTCGGATTACTAGCAGAAATCATTTGCACAGATGAAACAACTAATCACTTATCACCTGTACCAAATCAATACACTACACAGATCTAACGAAACTTACTCAGATTTCCTGGATTGGGAGAACATAACCATAGGATTTCTATTCCAAAAAGGGGGAGGCAGGAGTAACCAGAGAAACCCTATGATCTATTTGACACATAAATGGGTATAGATGACTAACCAGCTGTCCGTCGTCGTTGGAGTCGTCGCTGGAGTGGTCGTCAGAGTCGTCGCCGGAGTGGTCGTCGGAGTCAGTGTGGAACTCCGCCTATGGCTGTGGAAGCTCAACACCGTCGATGACATCAGGGTGCAGCGATAACTCGCCGGCGGTGACAGCAACCTCTATCTCCGTCTCCACGCCGTGCTCCAGTGCTTTAGCAGCCCCGGCATCGCCACTCCCTCCAACGGGGCGCTTCAGTGGCATCCTCATACACTGACGGCTTTGAGGACTGAGAGCGGCGTCGAGGATGCAAGAGGAGAGAGAGGATTGTGTGTGTGTGTGTAGCGAGGACGGGGGGTGCGGACGCTCGGGCACACCATTAATATGTAGTAGTGGAAGTTGTGGGAGAGAGGCGGGAAACAGTCAAACTAATGGCTCGCCTCCCAGTGAGCCTGTGCACCGGACTGCTGGCATGCCTACCAAAGTTTCACACAGCTACTCGCACGCCTCCCGATGACAATGCGCAGCGAGCTCGCCTCCGTCAATTCACACACCTGCACACACGCCTCCCCGTCTGCCTGCGCGGTGGACTGCTCGCATGCGTCCCGTCAACTCACGCCTACTCGCATGGCACACGGGTCGCGCGGCGGCACATATATTGTTTTTCTATTTGGATGATTAATGCTTTCGCTTTATTGCTTAGCTGAAGCATGGAACATATCCATTGTTGGTCTAACGCTCATGATTCGAATAAATAATCCATTTGAGATATTGGTTCCCAATTATTAATAATCTCCCGTGTGTAATTAGATAAAGATTACATCAAAACTGGTCTCAAATTTGACAAAAAAAGTACAATGCCACTTTGTATTGGTGTCCATATGACAACACGATAAATTTCATGAACTTCAAATAAGTTTTGGATGTACTGGAATTTAAAAATCAAGATTCTCAATGTTTGAAACTTGTTGCACGGGGAGTAAACATGCACCCAGAGAGACACATGTGTTTTTGCAATCCATTTAGGTGCACTGTCACGTGTGCATGTAGCTCAAATTTGATTTTTGCACATTATACCCGTAGAAAATCAATCAATTAATGTACTAAAATGTCTTAATGATCTCTATGATTTTTTTGAAATTAAAACGTCCCTCCTTTGGTAACATATATGTTCACCCTGGGATAATTAATTTGACATGCATCGTAGTTGCGGTGGATTCGCGGTGTGTGTGTGGGTGTGTGCGTCTGGGGGTGGCGGGTGGCTCGCAGTACACTACGTGTTGTGAGCAACCATGTGGGAGGCCGGTGCCACATCAGATTCATGAAATCGTTATTTAAAACTTTACACAACCCTTTCATACATACATGTTTTGGCCACATGCAGTCGATGGTTGTCCTACACGACACTCGATACTCGCTTGTGACGCTTTCTGTGGGCCCGCGAGGTCGTCGTCCATCACTTTGACGAACAGCCGGCAGTGAGGTTAATTTGACCAGCAAGGTAGAATCTTTTTTGTTTGTGTTATGTTGGTATATAGTACGCGTCGAAGAGGTGGGAGGGGACTAGCATATATACTATAAGTATGCGTCCGTGAACAAGTACACCTCACTCCGTGTCGGGAGTTTTTGGTTTCCGAGGCACGTGCTACATAAAAATTGTGAAATTGGCTATTCAAACATCACACAACACCTTTTTGGGCCACATGCATATCCTAGCTAGGACACTCATGTGTGACGCTTCCATCTGTGGGCCCATGAGGCCATCGTTGATGCATGCATACATCACTTTGACCTACATCAGGAGAGGTTAATTAATTTCACCATCGATGAGGATTCTTTTGGGTTGTACGTATATTACGCAGGAGCATATAGTATGTGGTGAAGAGGGGGCCAGGGGACCATCATGTGTAGTACGTTTGATGAACCTCGCTCTGTGTGGGTGCATGGTTTACAGTTTTTGAGGCATGTGGCACATCGAAGTTGTGCATTTTGGGTATTCAACATATATATGTTTGGCCCACATGCAAAACGATGGTGGTTGTCCTCTCACACCCACTTAAGCGGTTATCAGCGATATCGATGCTTTCCATCTGTGGGCCGTCTTGGACCATCACTACTTTTTGCCTGACAACAAGAGAGGTTAATTTGACTTATTAGGAGGGGATTATTATTTTTGCTCTGGGATGACATGCATGATATAGTTTGAGCACACACAGATGCATGTGTATGCATGAATCCCTCCCATCGAGTCGAAGTGGCTAGTACAACGTCACATCATGAACCGATCTCGCTCTGTGTGGGGAGCTAGTGTATGATTTTTGACGCACGCGCCACATCAATGTTGTGTATTCAAACATGCATGCACGCATCACCTCCATACATATGCATGTAGTGGTTGCCTTCGAACGGTACACTCCCTCGCGTGGTTATCGCGACAAGCCTATATATTCGTGGGCCCGCGTGGACATCCATGATCACCTTGACCAACAACAAGATAGGTTACCATGGCGGATTCTTCATTTGGTTCGTGTTATCATAGTATAGGTCATGGTGAGATTCAGACCTTAAGTGTGAGCACATATACTATGCACGCATGCATGCATGAATCCCCGTCGTTGGCTTGAAGTGTGGTGTAACATACAGATGCATTGTCAACCTAACCCTCACTCAGTGTGGGGATTTCTAGTTCGAAATCACGGTGCCACATCAAAGTTGTTCCATTGTTACTCAAAAACACACCTCTCCATACATATGTTTGGGCCACACGCATGCAGTGGTTGTCTTCGGGGACTAGCTACTTGCATGATTATTGGCGAGCTAGCCCATCTCCGGGGTCGCATGGACGGCCATCACTTTGACCAACAACAAGAGAGAGGTTGTACGACCAAGGTGGATTATTCTTGGTCCGTTTTACGATCCATCTTGGTGAGATATGCCTCTCTGGCCCGCCGACTGAAAGTGTGTGTGGGGGGGGGGGTTGCTACTTCGCACTTTGCTAGGTGAACCTCGGTTGGGGGGGGGGCATGCATTCATAGCTTAGGATTCCCTTCATGGCGACACGAGGGGGGGGGGCTGCTAGCTACTTCGCACTTTGCTAGGTGAACCTCGGTTGGGGGGAGGGGGCATGCATTCATAGCTTAGGATTCCCTTCGTGCCGACACGAGGGGGGGGCTGCTAGCTACTTCGCACTTTGCTAGGTGAACCTCGGTTGGGGGGGCATGCATTCATAGCTTAGGATTCCCTTCGTGCCGACACGAGGGAGGGGGGCTGCTAGCTACTTCGCACTTTGCTAGGTGAACCTCAGTTGGGGGGGCATGCATTCATAGCTTAGGATTCCCTTCGTGCCGACACGAGGGAGGGGGCTGCTAGCTACTTCGCACTTTGCTAGGGTGAACCTCGGTTGGGGGGGCATGCATTCATAGCTTAGGATTCCCTTCATGCCGACACGAGGGAGGGGGGCTGCTAGCTACTTCGCACTTTGGTAGGGTGAACCTCGGTTGGGGGGCATGCATTCATAGCTTAGGATTCCCTTCGTGCCGACACGAGGGAGGGGGGGCTGCTAGCTACTTCGCACTTTGCTAGGTGAATGAACCTCGGTTGGGGGGGCATGCATTCATAGCTTAGGATTCCCTTCATGCCGACACGAGGGAGGAGGGGGGCTGCTAGCTAATTTGGACTTTGCTAGGTGAACCTCAGTAGGGGGGAGGGGGCATGCATTCATAGCTTATAGGATTCCCTTCGTGTCGATACGAGGGGGGGCAAGCAATACCGTGCGCTTTGCGAGAGAGGTGCCGCATTGAAGTTGCATTTGGTATTTGAAAATCAAACCACCCTTTTGATACATAAATTTGGTCCACATGCAAGTGTGTTCGTGTAGTGACCCTCTCCTGCGTCATTTTTCGCCAAATTTATGAACATTAGACAAGTTGGATGAAGCAACAGACACGGTTCACTCAAACTAACCGTGTGCCACGCCAGTGCTCTTGTCACGCACACATCCGCACAGTACATTGGGCTCCACGAGGCTCCCCCTCTCAAAAATATATGCCCGCCTCGAGGGTTTTTCTGTTTCATAACACACGGTTATTACCTCCGGCGCATGTGCGATGTTTCTTGTTCCCAATCCCGCCTGCATCCCTAGAAAATATCTACCCACCTCGCGGGTTTTTCTGTTTCATAACACATGGTTGTTATCTCCGGACCGTGTGCGATGTTTCTTGTTCCCAATCCCGCCTGCATCCCTAGAAAATATCTGCCCACCTCGGGGTTTTTTCTGTTTCATAACACACGGTTGTTATCTCCGGACTGTGTGCGATGCACTATCATCAAAATTTTCAATAGCCCAACATTTCACTCCCGCGTTTGACTCCCGCGTAATAAAATTTTCAGTACCCGCGTCATTTCCTCAAACACCCCACGCCCCCTCCACACAACACACACACACATACACACACACACACCAAAACCTCCTCGGGCATGCACACACACACACCATCCCTTGCTTGAAACCCTAGCAAGGTCCCCGCCGCTGCCGCCGCCGCTGCAAGGCCTCCATTGTCAACATCTGCCGGTTTGCCCGTGCAGCTTACCGACCGATCTCCATACCCAGGCCGCCCTGAGTTTCTTAGATGACGCCTGCCAAACGCCCCCTTTCCCACAGATCCCCATCCCCACCCCCCACTCCAGAGCGTCGCAGCCTAAGCCCGGCTACGCTTCCCGTGGAGCTCGAGGAGCTACTATCCCAAAAGAGGTGTATAGCGGTCTCTTCGCCCGACATCGTCGAGGAAGCTGACGACCATTACTGGCGGCATGCACTCAAGCAGCGGGCTAGAGTATGCGGGCATGTCTCGACCGCCGGCTACGACATCGAGGTCATCGACAGTGACGGCCTGAGGCGGGCTATGTCACAGGTTAAGTGGCCCACCCCAACCCCTCGGGTTCAACCGCCGTCGATCTCATCCATGGCCCTGCTGCTGATCTCCTCTGGCTCGCTGTCAGCAATTTGCCATTCTACATCGCCATCGATCCCCTTTTGTCGTTTCTAAAGGACACGTTCTGTGGCGCTAGCTCGGGATCAACAACTTCCAAGTCAGACCTCATCGACGGTGACCACAAGGAGGGCACCCTCTCCGGCTCTTCCAAGGGGAAAGAGCCCATTTGCTCTTCCAAGGGGAAAGCGCCCGTCTGCGACATCAGGGAGGGCACCCTACAGCCGTGCTCTTCCAAGGGGAAGGAGCCCATCTACGACAACATGGAGCACATCCAGGGTCCATGCTCTTCCCACAGGAACGAGCCCATCTGTGACAAGTGAGGAAACCCATGATTTGTTTTGTCGTGCTTCTTCACAGGGGGAAACCCATGATTTGTTTTGTCGAGTCCCTTTTGTAGTGTAGTGAGAATATGTCTAGTTTTAATTGCTATAACTGGTTGTTTGCAGTATGCCTTGTTTATTTCAGTTGTTCACAATGTGATGCTCTATATGTGCAATTATTTACTGTGCAGTACATTTCATCAATCCAGCTTTAAACATACTGATAGGAGTGCATATATTTTCTTGCTTTTAAGCCTATTATAGCTAGCATATGCCTCTACGAATGTTTTTTGATTGTTCGGTTGTTTTAGTTAGCATATGTCCAGTTTCAAGTGCTATCTTTGGTTGTTCATAGTATGCCTTGTTTATCCAGTTATTTACAATGTGATGTTCTAATGTGCAAGTATGAACCGTGCAGTTCAATTTCATTAGTACCAGTTTCAACAATACCACTATGAATGACTATATTTGGTTACTGCATCTTGCAGTTAACACACCTTTCCATTTTTATTTAACAATAACTAGTGTACTTAGACCGGCACAATAACAGTTTGAATGACTATGTTTGCTTGTTGTTAAATGTTAGGCCTGTTGCAGTTAGCACACCTTTCCACTTGTTTTGCTTTACTAGCGTGCTTAAACCTGCACACTGAAGCTATCTTTTGGAGATTATATTTTGTCTGCCATGGATAATGTTGGTTGATGTTTAGCCTGTTGTGCGTAACATGCTTCTCGATGTACCTACACAGGACAATTTTGGGAACGACTGTTGTTTTCCATCGAGGTTAGTTTCATCCCATGGCTTATATTTGCTCACTATTCAGGATATCGGTGGCTAGTACCATATAGGCCGGCGACTGATAAGGGACTAATCAGTGAATTGGACTTTTAACTGAATATATCTGCAACCCATTTATCGTTTGTTTAACTAGGGCCATATGTAATATATCTGAGGCTACGTAGCAACATGCACTGTACCTAAATGTCTAAATATGCAATCCTAGGCTACATAACAACAAGGAAGAGTGTTACATTAATGTTCTAATGATGTCTAGATATACGTAGAAGAGCAGCAGCACCAGCAACAACAACACAGGCCTGTTTGGATACTCAACTTAGCTAGAGGTTAGAGTTAGTTTCTAGCTCATGACTAACCCTGAACTAACTCCATCCAAAGAGTTGTTTGGATGACATGGTTAGATTGACAATAAATGCACTAGGAGAACTAGCTCCAATTAGCACCTCTTGGGTTGGATAGTTTTTTTGGGTGGGTTATAGATGCAACTAGCTCAAACTAGCTCTCATGTTTAGATATACTTTAGGGCTATTTGAACCCGAACTAGCTCAAACTAACTGTAACCCATGGATACAGCAGTAGTTAATCAGCCGATAATTTGTAAGAATGCACTAAACTCCTTCCGGCCCATAATATAAGATGTTAATTCATCTAATATGTGAGTATATTGGATGTTATAAGATACTCAATCTGTTCCTAAATATTTGTCTTTTTAGAGATTTCAAATGGACTACCACATACGAATGTATATAGACATATTATAAAAGAGTGTTGTACTACAATATTGTGCAATTGCTGTTTAGCTCATTGGTAAAGATCCCGCTTAGACCCTTTTTGCGTATGGGGCAATGAGATATCGATGAACCAGCATCAAGTGAGGAAGCTGATAAAGATTGTTAGTAAAATGGGTCCAAAGATGGCAATTAAACTACTTGTTTACACTTTATCCAAGACAACAGCGAACTGCAGTATGGTAATTAAGAACTATGCAGCCTTCTTTTTACTGCCCATAATGAGTTGTGTTAGATGACAATGTCTGAATCTTTTTCCTTTGCAGTGGTTGCCAAAGCACTTTACTCAAGATTACCTCTCAAACTACATGATTGGTGGGCATGCAAAGGTTGAAGTATTTCTACCAAAACATGATGATTATCTAGATGTTCTCATGAATACCGTGAAGTATGGGCGGTCGGCCATCACAAGGGGTTGGACTAGAGTCGTGCGTGCCTTCTGCATGGAGGAGGGCACAATATGGGCATTCCGCTTCACCTTGTTCAACAACCAGAATATATTTTGCCTCTTTCTTTACTATCTTTAATAGTACAAGCATACAACTTTGGTTCATCATTCTTTATTTGGTTCTTATGTAATTGTTGAACATATGTACCTATGAATCGAATAATGCATTGGTTATTTGAACCTGATGGATATGAATAAAGCTGTATCATACATTCAAATTCAAATTCAAACCAAATCCGGTACAATTTGAAAAAGCAGCAATTAAATTATGGT
Source organism: Triticum aestivum (assembly GCF_018294505.1). Taxonomy (NCBI): domain Eukaryota; kingdom Viridiplantae; phylum Streptophyta; class Magnoliopsida; order Poales; family Poaceae; genus Triticum; species Triticum aestivum. The sequence continues at coordinate 248,532,440 of NC_057798.1, forward strand.
GAAATTATGCTCTCCAGGTTGTTACGACACACACAGTTGGTAAAACACAAACGTTTGCGATATGCACCATAATCCGAGACGGTTCACAGAGAGGAAACGTGTGCAAGCATGCACACAGTTGCCGTTTGCAAAGCGTGTGCGATGTCAGACAATATCACAAATGGTGCGGACAAACTAAATGTTTGTGTTAGTTACCTTATCATACACGATTCACAACCATGAACTGTTTCTGATGAAGTATGCATCATAAACATTGCACCATAGAATAGCGTGTGCGATAGTTGTCGTGTACGCCAATGTTACGACGATATCACGTTTCAGAATCCTGTCTGACACTCGTACGATGATTAGCTAATCTTCTTAACAGTGGACCGTTTGTGATGGGCCGCGCATCATACACGTTCTATAATAGTGAACCGTTTGTGATGGGCCGCGCATCATAAACGTAGCACCATAGAATACCGACTGCGATGGCAATGCAAGCAGAAATGAGTAGGAGTACTGTAGGGGCCCTATCCCCGACGGTTTCTGGGTCGTGTGGGAAGGACCCCCGTATCGCCCACACTCACTTGGCGACGGTTCCAAATGCCGTCGCGGAAAGGGGTTAAAAACCGTTTGTACAGCACTGACACGCACCAGTGTGCTGGGCTGTAGGAGCAGAGGCATCAGACTGCTGACCATGCGTTGAAGCTACGTCAGGTTTCTGTGCAGGTGGTGCCAACTTATTTGTGTGCTATGGAGGCCGTGCCAATGCGTTGGTTTGCTGAGCAGGAAGTGCTGACGCATTGGTATGCTGATCACGTGACTGCGGACCGACGGACTGATGAGCAGTCGGTTCTGGACCTACGGACTACTTAGCAGGCGGTTCTGAAGCATCAGACTGCTTAGCAGTCCATTCCACCAGGTTGGTCTGCTGAGCATGTGCTGTAGCTGGGTCTCCCCCCGCTGCTTCAGCGGCTGGCATCTGAACCGGTGGTGCGTCTTCAGCAGTTGTAGGCCTTGCCACTAGCTGCTTTGTGGTGGAGGATGACATGGCCTGTACGCTACAAAGTCGGGCCGGCTGATCACAGGTTGATGCATCAGCCCACGAGAGCTGCTATGGCAAGGAGTGCGTCACCGGTTGAGGGGAGACAATGGTTGCTCTTGGCGGGGCTTCAGGGATCTCATCGATGAACTCTATTTCCTTCCGTGTCCACTGGATGTGATGTAATAGTGTTTCTCCCAAGGTCCTTTGCTCATTGAAGTCTCCTAGGACATTATCCAGGCAAACTCATTGAATCCAGGATTTACTTCAGTCACGTAGCACTTCACACAGCCTGGCTTCAATGGCACATTGTCCAACAAGAGGCCATCTTCCAAGAAGGGTGGGCAAACCCAGGCTGTTGCACATTTTAATGTACCTTCATAATGTGTAAGGACACCCTTTAGTCTGTCTTTCATTCCAGATAGATCAGATATAGCATCATCACGAGCAGCTGCAGTCTCAGTGTCACTGGGTCAGCTGATGCACATCTATTCTTGTGAAGTGTTGTCGCGCAATAAGCAGCATCTTCCATGCCCGCCTCCCCTCCCATCTGCTGGCTATCTGTCAGTGTTAGAGTCTTCTACATAATCATTGACTCCTCAACATCCTTTCGAGCAGTCGGATAAATCTCCTTCCTCAACCTTTCATACAATGCATTCTACTTCATTTCACTCCTCGCTTTTTTCATGCCGAGCCTCTCTTCTTTGCTGATTGTGAAAGCCCTCTTGTGCGGGACATTAGCACTTATACCCCTTGCACGGCGAGGGGGCTCTTTTGTTTCCAGAGCAACGGACAGAATGTCACATGGCCCTGAGTTCCTGTTGAACCATCCAGGGATCTTGGAAGCCTCTAACATCACTTGATACAGTTCGGCGTCACGTGAGTTTTCAAAGTAATAATTACCTTCATCACGCCTCTTTGCACGTGCCCTAAAGTAGTCTCTGGTGCCTTTGCCCCTAATTTCACTAAAGGCCGGATTCCCACCCGCCGCTACTGCTTCTTTGTCATCGTGGTCCCATATCAGTTTCATGTCGTAGTATCCTGCCACACCCGTACGGTGGGGGTGTATGTTCTTCTTCTGAAGTTCCGATTGCTTGAAACTCTTCTCAGCAAACTCTTTAGTTGTCCTGACCCTTCTGAATTCTGCCAGTCTGCCTTTGTAATTTGGGGGTATGCGGGGATTAGGTCCTTGCCTTCATGATACGTCCATTTTGCATCATGCTTTTATATCAATATTTATTGCATTATGGGCTGTTATTACACATTATATCTCAATACTGATGGCTATTCTCTCTTATTTTACAAGGTTTACCATGAAGAGGGGGAATGCCGGCAGCTGGAATTCTGGCTGGAAAAGGAGCAAACGTTGGAAACCTATTCTGCACAGCTCCAAAAGTCCTGAAACTCGACGAAAGAACTTTTTGGAATTAATAAGAATTTCTGAGCGAAAGAAATACGCCAGGGGGCCCACACCCTGTCCAGGAGACAGCGGGGCGCCCCCCCTATAGGGCGCGTCCCCTATCTCCTGGGCCCCCTGGTGGGCCTCCGGCGTCCATCTTCTGCTATATCATCACTTTTACCCTGGAAAAAATCGGGGGCAAGCTTACGGGATGAAACTCCGCCGCCACGAGGCGGAACCTTGGCGGAATCAATCTAGGGCTCTGGCAGAGCTGTTCTGCCGAGGACACTTCCCTCCGGGAGGGGGAAATCATCACCAACGTCATCACCAACGATCCTCTCATCGGGAGGGGGTCAATCTCCATCAACATCTACACCAGCACCATCTCCTCTCAAAACCCTAGTTCATCTCTTGTATCCAATCTTGTATCAAAACCACAAATTGGTATATGTGGGTTGCTAGTAGTGTTGATTACTCCTTGTAGTTGATGCTAATTGGTTTACTTGGTGGAAGATCATATGTTCAGATCCTTTATGCATATTATTACTCCTCTGATTATGAACATGAATATGCTTTGTGAGTAGTTACGTTTGTTCCTGAGGACATGGGTGAAGTCTTGCTATTAGTAGTCATGTGAATTTGGTATTCGTTCGATGTTTTGATGAGATGTATGTTGTCTTTTCCTCTAGTGGTGTTATGTGAACGTCGACTACATGACACTTCACCATTATTTGGGCCTAGAGGAAGGCATGGGGAAGTAACAAGTAGATGATGGGTTGCTAGAGTGACAGAAGCTTAAACCCTAGTTTATGTGTTGCTTCGTTAGGGGCTGATATTGATCCATATGTTTAATGCTGTGGTTAGGTTTACATTAATACTTCTTTTGTATTTGCGGATGCTTGCAATAGGGGTTAATCATAAGTGGGATGCTTGTCCAAGTAAGGGCAGTACCCAAGTACCGGTCCACCCACATATCAAATTATTAAAGTACCGAACGCGAATCATATGAACGTGATGAAAACTAGCTTGACGATAATTCCCAATTTGTCCTCGGGAGCTCCTTTCTCGTTATTATAAATTGTCCAAGCTTATCCTTTGCTACATAAAGGATTGGGCCACCTTGCTGCACTTTATTTACTTTATTTACTTGTTACTAGGTACTATTTATCTTATCACAAAACTATCTATCACCTACAATTTCATTGCTTGTAGAGAAAACCTTATTGAATCCGCTTATCATTTCCTTCTGCTCCTCGTTGGGTTCGACACTCTTACTTATCTAAAGGACTACGATAGATCCCCTACACTTGTGGGTCATCAAGACTCTTTTCTGGCGCCGTTGCCGGGGAGTGTAGCGCTTTTGGTGAGTGGAACTTGGTAAGGAAACATTTATATAGTGTGCTTAAATTTTCTGTTACTTGTCGCTATGGAAACTAATCCTTTGAGAGGCTTGTTTGGGGTATCTTCACCCCAACCAGAAGAGCAAAGGGTTTCTCCTCAACCTACCGAAATTTATGAAAATATTTACTTGGAGATTCCTTCGTGTATGATAGAAAAACTGCTAGCTAATCCATTTGCAGGAGACGAAACATTGCATCCCGATTTACACCTTATCTTTGTGGATGAAGTTTGTGGATTATTTAAGCTTGTAGGTATTCCCGATGATGTTGTCAGAAGGAAGGTCTTCCCTTTATCTTTTAGGGGAGATGCATTGACATGGTATAGGCTATGTGATGATACGGGATCTTGGAATTATAAGCGATTGAAGTTGGAATTTCACCAGAAGTTCTATCCTATGCATCTTGTTCATCGTGATTGTAATTACATATATAATTTCTGGCCCCATGAAGGAGAAATCATCGCTCAAGATTGGGGGAGGCTTAAGTCAATGTTATATTCATGCCCCAATCATGAGCTCTCTCAGGAAATGATTATTCAGAATTTTTATGCTCGGCTTTCTCTTGATAATCGCAACCTGCTCGATACTTCCTGTGATGGTTCTTATATGCTGAAGACTATTGATTTCAAATGGGACTTATTGGAAAGAATTAAACGCAAATCTGAAGATTGGTGTTCCGACGATGGTAAGGAGTCAGGTATGACACCTAAGTTCGATTGTGTTAAATCTTTTATGGATACCGATACCTTTCATGGGTTTAGCGCTAAGTATGGACTTGACTCTGAGATAAGCTACTTTTTGTGAATCTTTTGCTACTCACATTAATGTCCCTAAGGAGAAGTGGTTTAAATATAATCCTCCTGTTGAAGTGAAAGTAGTTGCACCTATTACAGTCGAAAAAATACTATTACCTATAGTGATCCTATTGTTCCTACTGCTTATGTTGAAAAATCTCCTTTTCCTGTTAGTATAAAGAATCATGCTAAAGCTTCGACTGTTATTCGTAAGAGTAATACTAGGACTTATACACCTCCTGAGCAAATTAATGTTGAACCTAGTATTGCTATGGTTAAAGATCTCTTGGATGAGGATTTAGATGGGCGTGTTATTTCTTTCTGTGGTGAGACTGCCAATATTGCTAGACCTGATACTAAGACACGTAGACCTATTGTAGGCATGCCTGTTATTTCTGGTTAAATAGGAGATCATTGTGATCATGGCTTATGTGATATGGGTGCTAGTGCTAGTCCGATACCTTATGATCTATATAAAGAGATTATGCATGATATTGCACCCATTGAATTAGAAGACATTGATATTACCATCAAGCTTGCTAATAGGGAAACATATTTGGATTGTTAGAGATGTTGAAGTTTTGTGTGGGAAGGTTAAATACCCTGCTGATTTTCTTGTTCTTGGTTCCCCACAAGATGATTTTTGTCCCATTATTTTTGGTAGACCCTTCTTGAATACTGCTAGTGCTAAGATTAATTGTGAAAAGAATATTGTCACTGTTGGCATAGATGGTATGTCTCATGAGTTTAATTTTGCTAAGTTTAGTAGACAACCTCGTGATAGGGAACCACCTAGTAAGGATGAGATTATTGGTCTTGCTTCCATTGCTGTTCCTCCGACTGATCCGTTAGAACAATATTTGCTAGACCATGAAAACGATATGTTTATGATGGAAAGGGAGGAAATAGATGAAGTGTTCCTTAAACAGGAACCTATGCTGAAACATAACCTTCCCGTTAAAATTCTTGGGGACCCCCCTCCACCCAAGGGTGATCCCGTGTTTGAACTCAAACCATTACCTGGTAATCTTAAGTATGCTTATCTTGATGAAAAAGAAATATATCTTGTTATTATTACTGCTAACCTTTCAGAGGAAGAAGAAGAAAGATTATTGAGAACTCTGAAGAAGCACCGAGTAGCTATTGGATATACTCTGGATGATCTTAAGGGCGTTAGTCCCACATTATGCCAACACAAAATTACATTGGAGGACGATGCCAAACCAATTAGAGATCCTCAAAGACGATTAAATCCCAAGATGAAGGAAGTGGTAAGAAAGGAGATACTAAAGCTCCTTGAGGCAGGTATTATTTATCCCGTTGCTGATAGTGAATGGGTAAGCCCCGTTCATTGTGTTCCTAAAAAGGGAGGTATTACCGTTATCCCTAATGATAAAGATGAATTGATCCCGCAAAGAATTATTACAGGTTATAGGATGGTAATCGATTTCCGTAAGTTAAATAAAGCTACTAAGAAAGATCATTACCCCTTACCTTTTATTGATCAAATGCTAGAAATATTATCCAAACACACACATTTCTGCTTTCTAGATGGTTATTCTGGTTTCTCTCAGATACCTGTATTAGCGAAGGATCAATCTAAAACTACTTTTACTTGCCCTTTTGGTACTTTTGCTTATAGACGTATGCCTTTTGGTTTATGTAATGCACCTGCTACCTTTCAAAGATGCATGATGGCTATATTCTCTGATTTTTTTGAAAAGATTTGTGAGATATTCATGGATGATTTTTCCATTTATGGATCCTCTTTTGATGATTGTTTGAGCAACCTTGATCGAGTTTTGCAGAGATGCGAAGACACTAGTCTCGTCCTGAATTGGGAAAAGTGTCACCTTATGGTTAATGAAGGCATTGTCTTGGGGCACAAGATCTGCGAGAGAGGTATTGAAGTTGATAAAGCCAAAGTTGATGCTATTGAAAAGATGCCATGTCCCAAGGACATAAAAGGTATAAGAAGTTTCCTTGGTCATACCGGTTTTTATAGCAGGTTCATTAAGGACTTTTCTAAAATCTCTAGGCCTCTGACTAATTTATTGCAAAAAGATATTCCTTTTGTCTTTGATGATGATTGTGTAGAAGCATTTGAAACACTTAGGAAAGCTTTGATCACTGCACCTATTGTTCATCCACCTGATTGGAATTTACCCTTTGAAATTATGTGTGATGCTAGTGATTATGTTGTAGGTGCTGTTCTAGGGCAAAGAGTCGATAAGAATTTGAATGTTATCCAGTATGCTAGTAAGACTCTTGATACTGCCCAAAGAAATTATGCTACTACTGAAAAAGAGTTCTTAGCAGTTGTGTTTGCATGTGATAAGTTTAGACCTTATATTGTTGATTCCAAAGTTACTATTCACACTGATCATGCTGCTATTAAATATCTTATGGAGAAGAAAGATGCAAAGCCTAGACTCATTAGATGGGTTCTCTTGCTCCAAGAATTTGAGTTGCATATTATTGATAGAAAGGGAGCTGAGAACCCCGTTGCGGATAACTTGTCTAGGTTAGAGAACATGTATAAGTCATGAAAACGGGAGTTGCATAATCTCATAGTCATAGGAACATGTATAAGTCATGAAGAAAGCAATAGCAACATACTAAACGATCGGGTGCTAAGCTAACGGAATGGGTCATGTCAATCAGATCATTCAACTAATGATGTGATCCCGTTAATCAAATAACAACTCTTTTGTCTATGGTTAGGAAACATAACCATCTTTGATTAACAAGCTAGTCAAATAGAGGCATACTAGTGACACTCTGTTTGTCTATATATTCACACATGTATTATGTTTCCGGTTAATACAATTCTAGCATGAATAATAAACATTTATCATGATATAAGGAAATAAATAATAACTTTATTATTGCCTCTAGGGCATATTTCCTTCAGCGGCGCGCCCGGTCGTGGCTCGAATCCGTCGAAGATCAAGTCCCCGCGGATGTCGGCCGTGTAGTTTAAGCTTCCAAACCTGACCTGATGGCTAGGGGCGTAGCTTTCGATCAACTCCAGATGGCCGAACGAGTTGGCCCGCACTGCGAAGCCGCCGAATACGAAGATCTGTCCGGGGAGAAAAGTCTCATCCCGGACCGCATCGCGATTGACGAGCGAAGAAGCCATCGGGCCTAAAGGCGACGACACAGAGGAACGCCCAATGAAAGCACCAATGTCGGTGTCAAAACCGGCGGATCTCGGGTAGGGGGTCCCGAACTGTGCGTCTAGGCGGATGGTAACATGAGACAAGGGACACGATGTTTTTACCCAGGTTCGGGCCCTCTCGATGGAGGTAAAACCCTACTCTTGCTTGATTAATATTGATGATATGGGTAGTACAAGAGTAGATGTACCACGAGATCGGAGTGGCTAAACCCTAGAAGCTAGCCTATGGTATGATTGTTGTTCGTCCTATGGACTAAGACTCTCCGGTTTATATAGACACCGGAGAGGGCTAGGGTTACACAGAGTCGGTTACAATGGGAGGAGATCTTCATATCGTATCGCCAAGCTTGCCTTCCACGCCAAGGAAAGTCCCATCCAGACACGGGACGGAGTCTTCAATCTTGTATCTTCATAGTCCGGGAGTCCGGCCAAAGGTCCTAGTCTGGCCATCCGGACACCCCCTAATCCAGGACTCCCTCAGTAGCCCCTGAACCAGGCTTCAATGACGACGAGTCCGGCGCGCAAGTTGTCTTCGGCATTGCAAGGCGGGTTCCTCATCCGAATATTCCATAGAAGATGTTGGACACCAGGGTAGTGTCCGGCTCTGAAAAATAAGCTCCACATTCCACCATAGAGAGAATAATATTTGCATCAATCGAATCTGCCGACGTATTCCGCGGCGTGACATCATGCCAAGGCCAGGCTTTTATTCATTTTACTGTTCCACCTTAGCACGTTTAGCGAGGCGGTTTCCTTGGCACGTCTTGTCGAAGTAGAGATCGTGTCCCCTTATTCCGGGATTCTCATCAATACGGGCATGGGTAACCCAACCGCGCCATTAACCACGGCGCTTGGGAGATAAGCGAGTTTTATTAGGCCGGTGGGGAGCTCGTAGTTTTGACCGCCCATATAAGGGGATAAGAATCCGCCCTTTCTATTCACGCCTTCTTCCTCTTCTGCTTATCCGTCCCTGCGCGCTCGAGCTCCAGCGCCCAAACCCGCACTTCCCACCTCAACCTTCTCCAACCATGTCTGGAGCGGGAGGTAGATGGATGGCCTCCTCCGTCACGGTGGGGCAAATCAAAAAACTGAGGAAGGCCGGATACTTGTCTAACGACATCGCGCACCGGCTTCCAGATGTGGGGCAACTCATCCCCACCCCCAGGCCCCATGAGAGGGTTGTTTTTCTTCCCCATTTCCTCCGAGGACTGGGTTTTCCTCTTCACCCGTTCATCCGGGGGCTCATGTTCTACTACGGCCTGGACTTCCACGATCTGGCCCCGAACTTCATCCTCAATATCTCGGCGTTGATCGTCGTGTGTGAGGCCTTCTTTCGCATCCAGCCCCACTTTGGCCTATGGCTGAAGATCTTCAGCGTCAAGCCAAAGGTTGTGAAAGGCAGACAAGCGGAATGCGGAGGTGCTATGGTGGGCAAGATGGCCAATGTCACTTGGCTCGAGGGTGCCTTCGTGAAAACCATCAAAGGGTGGCAATCGGGGTGGTTTTGTATCACCGAGCCGCGTGACCCTAAGTGGGCAGCGGCCCCCGAATTTCGATCTGGCATCCCCACCCGGCTCACATCTTGGAAAGAGACGGGCCTGTCGTGGGGCAATCCAGAAGAGGTGACCGGACTCCAAACCTGCGTCCGAGACTTGGTGACCAAGAAGGTCAAGCTTGTCAATGTGGTCCAGGTCATGCTCTTCCGCCGGATCCTCCCGTGTCAACGACGGGACTTCAATTTGTGGGAGTTCGACCCGGCCCAGCACCAGACTCTATCCCGGCTCTTCGAAACAAAGCACGAGGACACCTGGAAGGTGCTTTTCAAGAGTTCTGAGGTCTCCCCTCCCGTCACCGAGGATCGCAGATTCTGCGCCAAACGTCAAGCCTCCGAAGTAAGCTTACATTTAGTCCCTTACGGGATACCCGAATTTCATAGTGTGACTTTATGTGGGATCTAAACTCCCGTTCCTTTGACAGGACTGGAAGAGGACATCCGGACAGTTTGACTGTCTGGCCCCTTTGCCCGAAGGCCCAGCAGATGCACACTTAGCGAAGCTACTAGTTCCGGCACCTCACGTGGTGCTGGAGAAGAACGCCAAGGAGAAGGCCACGGGGACCTGAAAGAGTTCCCGGTGCCCGGTGGCGTCAGATTTGCCTGACAACCCCAACGCACCCTCCGCCTTCGAAGACGAGGAGGAGGAGGAGGAAGAAGAAGCCTCTCCCCCTCTAACGGGGGGATGAAAGAAGAGAAAGGCCGCCCCAACTGGGGAAGCCGGAGGGTCCAAGAAGGGGAAGACCCTTCTGCCGGACTACGCCCCCGACACCGAAGACGGCGGGGGGGAATGGCCATCCAGGGTCAGGGCCCTGGCAAAATCGTAAGTGTCCGGCTACCCGAATGACTTATTGCACTCCTTTATTATTCGATAGCTTCTAACGCCGAATCTAAGTATGCAGTCCGCCTAGAGCTCAGCTTGGCGATTCGTCGAGCGGCTCTCTGAATTCGTCGGACATGAATAGTGCTTCACTTCTGATGGCCTCCTCCCCTCTCCCTACAGACGACGCTGAGGTGGAGTCCCGTAGGGGACAAAACCAGGAGGAGGTGGTCCTGGAGGCGCCACAAGGCGACCTTCCGGACTCCAGGCCCAAAGGGGGTAAAGCTCCGGAGGGATCTAAGTCCGGCCCCGGGCCGGACACAGCTCCGGAACCATCAGCGGTTCCAGAGTTCGACAGGCGGTGCCTTCATAAGAAGGGCAAGCCTGCGACGCCGGCGACTTTCGTCCATCCAGAGGCGCTGGACAATTTGCTGGAGGCGCTTAACGGCACCTCCATCGACGAGGAACACCGCACTATTATGAGTGTGGTGATTCAGAAGGTTCAGTCCGCCAAGAGCGGGCTGACGGAAGCCTGTACAAGCCTGTTAACGGGCTTTGAGGTATGTGTTCAAAAACATATAAAAAATATTACCGCATAGAAAGTAGCCCCTGATGCTTAGTTCGGTGTTTGGAAAGAAAAGCCGAGCTGAGGATCTAAAAAGAATACGCAGGAGTCTAATAGAAATATGTCAATATGGTAATGCAGGCTGCGCTGCTGACCTCTGCCGCACTGACTGTGGAGGTCAATGTATTGAAGGAAAGCCTCGAGCGGTCCGAGAGCGAGCTCGGCCGTGCCAAGAAGCAGGTCGAGGATAAAGAGGGTACATAGTACCTCCTGTAAATGTATATAGAAATACTTGGTTGCAAAATAATAACAGGACCAACGTTAATGTTGCAGGAGCCACGACCGAGGTGGCGACCCTGAAAGAGGCGGTCTCCAAGGCCGAAAAGAGTGCGGCCTTGGAGCGCGCCGAGCGAGAGAAGCAGGATGCGCGGGTGGCAGAGGTGCGGCAAGAGCTCCAGGTTCTCGTGGAAAAACACGAGAGTTTGGAGCGTGACTCGAAGACTCGAGAGTCCGAGCTTGCCTTGGCTCTTGAGAGTGCCAAGACCGCTAAGGTTGAAGCCCAGAAGGCCCTTCAGGAGATCGAGGCAATGAAGAAGATAGCGGCGGGTAAGGCATATTTTATGCAAAGCAAAAATATAAAAGTTAATTATCTGCTACTTACCCGAATCCGGAGCTCTCCAGGAGCGTTCGCCGATCTGCCCCGTAGTGTGTCTGATGCCGCCGCATACTATCGAGCCGAAGAGGGGAGCTCGACGGAAAAAGTGTTCTGGTCTCAGTATGCTGAGGCCGAACATCCGGTGCCCCTGAGCGACCAGCTGAAGCAGCTGGTCGAGCTCCACAAGGTGGCCGAACAGGCCATGAAGGGCCTCATAGCTCGGCTGTGGCCTGGAGAAGTCATGCCTGGGAGCTACTTCGGTCTGGCGCGGCCGCTGGTGGACGCGTGTCCGTGGATTGAGGTCGCCAAGCGCTCCGTTTGTATTGAAGGTGCTCGTCGGGACCTTGCCCGTGCTAAGGTGCACTGGGGCAAGCTAGACGCGGAGAAGCTATTGACGGACGCGCCACCGCCGGGCAAGGAGTATCGTACGCCCGAGATGTATTATAATTGCGTTCTGAAGGGTGCCCTCCGTATAGCGGATGAGTGCTCCAAAGATGTAATTTTTGAGTAGACTCGCATTTGTTATCCTGTACGCTGAAGCTTTGTTCATATGCGTTAAGCAACGCTTGTTAATTTAAAATATTACCTTCTGTGCGGCTGTTTATCAAATCTGAGAGATGCAAGTCGTCGGCTTCGACCCCCACCACGAGTGCTGGGGTGTTTGGGATAAACCTGAGCGCTCTTGTTCCCATTCTTGGGTCCATCTAGGGAGGCGTTCAGCACAACGAACCAGGCCGTCGGACTTATAATGCTTTATCACTCTCACTTAGCCATAGAATTCTATAATTTTAAATTTCGGCGAAGCCCCTAGTATTCGGAAGACCGAGTTCGGGTCGCTATCCACGCCTAGGCCGGATAAGTCCGGTTCCTCGCTCGAAGCGGCATAAGTCTTTAAGGACTCGAAGAAACCTCGCGAACAGCGACCGGTCTCTCGCACTATCATGACAGTCAGTTTTAGCTTTCTCTACTGAGGTGTTAACCCAGCTCAACTGGGGCACAATCGCAGTAGTTCTCCCAGCGCTACCTTAGCCAACAATGTGGAACGTAAGGTACCAAAACATGGGAGCCGGGCAAACCCAACTATTGACCAAAGACATGATTCGGAGCCGATGCATATAGTTCTTTAAGTTCGGGGTGCCGCACTCGTTAGAGTGTTCGGTCTTCTCACACCATGTTATGGGGTGTTGTAAGCCCCTGGTGTGTTGTCCGCACCAAAGTGTACGGTTGCAGAATGTCATGACTGAACATATTTGTATAAAAAATAGATAAGTACAATAATAGGTAAGAGCTATATATTGTTTATTTAAAAAGGGCTGCTGCGAAAGCAGAACGATACAAGAAGTGCGGTAAGAAAGAGATGGGAGTATTTGGCATGTTCCCCTCCAGGGGCAAGCTGCGGGATTGTAAGTAAAACGGGTATTAAACTCGTTATAGAGACCACCTGGACTTTTGACGTGGCTTGCTCTCTCCTGGCTATTGCATCGTGGGTTCGGCGAGTGTATTGCCGGGCAGGCCTTCCGAATAGTTGGGTCCTGAAAGTGTGTAAAAAGGAAAATGGCGAAATAGGGAGCCCCTTAGTGCGGTTGAGCCGCATTCTGGGCGTGCCGTTTGTTGTGCCCCTCCCCTTATGCCCATGATATCTCTAGGGCGTAATTATGTACGGTTGGTACCAGTATCGCCATTTGGCGGGGGCTGGGGTTGGGGCCGCACTGCTAAGCTTGCTCGGAATGTGCCAGCCGGATTTGTTGTAGGTTACTTCGGGCTCGCTTGACGTTGTCCGGACGTTTGACGTTTGGATTGGAGAACTGCCTTGAGAGGCTACTCTGTACTTCCGCCGCCAAGGCCGCCATGTGCTCCTCCGTTCGGAGAGAGCGTTCGGTGTTTCCGTTTACCGTGATGACTCCGCGAGGTCCTGGCATCTTGAGCTTGAGATATGCATAGTGCGGCACCGCATTGAATTTTGCAAATGCGGTTCGTCCAAGCAGGGCGTGATAGCCGCTGCGGAATGGGACTATGTCGAAGATTAACTCCTCGCTCCGGAAGTTATCCGGGGATCCGAACACCACTTCAAGTGTAACCGAGCCTATGCAGCTGGCCTCTACACCTGGTATGACACCTTTGAAGGTTGTCTTTGTGGGTTTACTCCTTGAAGGATTGATGCCCATTTTTCGCACTGTGTCCTGGTAAAGCAGGTTCAGGCTACTGCCGCCGTCCATTAGGACTCTGGTAAGGTGAAATCCGTCAATAATTGGGTCTAGGACCAGTGCGGCGAATCCGCCGTGACGGATGCTGGTGGGATGGTCCCTTCGATCGAAGGTGATCGGGCAGGAGGACCCTGGGTTGAACTTTGGGGCGACTGGCAACGCATAGACGTCCTTGAGAGCACGCTTCCGCTCCCTTTTGGGGATGTGGGTTGCGTATATCATGTTCACCGTCCGAACTTGTGGGGGAAATCCCTTTTGTCCTTTGTTGTTCGGTGGCCGGGGCCCCTCCTCGTCATCGTTATGTAGCCCCTTGTCTCTGGTTTCGGCGCTTAACTTACCTACCTGTTTGAACACCCAACAATCCTTGTTGGTGTGATTGGCTGGCTGTTCGGGGGTGTCGTGTATCTGGCACGAGCGGTCGAGTATCCGGTCTAAGCTGGATGGGCCCTGAGGGTTTCTCTTGAATGGATTCTTCCGCTGACCCGGTTTAGAGCCTCTGAATCCGGCATTAACTACCGTATCTTTAGTATTGTCACCGTTAATGCGACGCTTATGCTTGTTGCGACGTGACCTGCCGTTGTTATCCTTGGTATCCGAATTGTCGGGGCTCTCGGTTATGTTATTGATACGAGACAGCCAGCTGTCTTCTCCCGCACAAAAGCTGGTCATGAGTGTCGTGAGGGCTGCCATAGATTTCGGCTTTTCCTGTCCTAGGTGTCGGGCAAGCCATTCGTCTCGGATGTTGTGCCTGAAGGCTGCAAGGGCCTCGGCGTCCGGACAATCGACTATTTGGTTTTTCTTGGTTAGGAACCGTGTCCAGAATTGTCTGGCCGATTCCTCTGGCTGCTGGATTATGTGGCTTAGGTCATCGGCGTCTGGTGGTCGCACATACATGCCCTGGAAGTTGTCAAGGAATGCGTTTTCCAGGTCCTCCCAACAGCTAATTGACTCTGCTGGCAGGCTGTTAAGCCAATGTCGAGCTGGTCCTTTAAGCTTGAGCAGGAGGTATTTGATGGCGTGTAGATCATCACCACGGGCCATGTGGATATGAAGGAGATAATCCTTGATCCATACCGCAGGATCTGTTATGCCATCGTATGATTCGATGTTTATGGGTTTGAAGCCCTCGGGGATTTGATGATCCATTACTTCGTCTGTGAAGCATAGTGGGTGTGCGGCGCCCCTGTACTGGGCTATATCACGATGCAACTCGGACGAGCTTGGTCTGTTGTATTCGGCCGGGCCATACTTATTATGTCCGGCGTGACGGCTAGCGTCATGTGAAGCGTGGCGCCCATGCGATCCGTAGATCGATCTTGTTTGCCTTGCCTTATTCTCCAAGATGTCTCGCAGGTCTGTTGCGTCTCCCCGTACTCTGGTATGTTTTGAGCAGTGTCGGGGTGCGGCTTGGGTTGAGGGTCTGAAGGCCTCTCTATCGTGGCCATGGGGTGGCCGATCGGGCACATCATACACTGGTGATGTAGGTTTAGTTGCTTCCTCCTCAAGTTGGGGTAGCAGCCTGCGCTTTGGGTAGCTCTTGGATGGGCGTTCTAGTTTATACTCTTCGGCCGCCAGGACTTCAGTCCATCTGTCGGCTAGCAAGTCTTGGTCAGCTCTAAGCTGCTGCTGTTTCTTCTTGAGGCTGCTTGCCGTGGCTACGAGCCTGCGTTTGAAACGCTCTTGTTTGACGGGATCCTCTGGCACGATGAATTCGTCGTCGTCAAGGCTTGCCTCGTCTTCGGAGGGAGGCTTGTAATTGTCGTCCTCATCCTCTTTGTTGGCCACTCTCTCATGAGGGCTGGCTCCTTCATCCTCCTGCACTGAATCCTACTGGAGGGGGTTGTCTTCAGCACTGTCCGGCGTGTTGTTATCTCCGGTGCCGGAATCGCCGTTTTTGCTTTGGCGCTTGGGTTGCTTCTTGGAGGGATCATCCTTCGTTTTCTCCTCGCCATCCCCCGCTTTAGGGGTGTCCACCATGTATATCTCATATGACGAGGTGGCTTTCCAGTTCCCTATAGGTGCTGGTTCTTGATCGTCTCCTTCATCGGCGTCCATGCCGTCGATGTCTTCAGAGTCAAAGTCGAGCATGTCGGTTAAATCGTCGACAGTGGCTATGAAGTGGGTGGTGGGTGGGCTTCGAATTTCTTCGTCATCCACATCCCAACTGTGTTGGCCGTAGTTCGGCCAGGGCTCTCCTGACAAAGAGAGAGACTTTAATGAATTCAGGATATCGGCAAAAGGCGAGTGCTGAAAGACGTCCGCGGCGGTGAACTCCATGACCGGAGCCCAATCGGGCTTAATCGGAAGAGGCGCGGGATTTACGGAGTCCGGATCGGAGTCCGGCACCTTGGGGTCACGGGCCTTGCGAGGGACTAGGCCGGTATCCGGCTCTATCGCCGTAGAGGTTGTAGCTTCCGGGGCGGCATCCAACTGTCCGTCCCCGACTGGCACAGTGGGCTCCGAGCTAATGGTCGGAGCGGACACCTAAGCGACGCTCTGGGTGTTGTCCGATGGCAGAGCTAAATCATGCCCATCGTGACAGTGCGGCTGTTGGGGAACGTAGTAATTTCAAAAAAATTCCTACGCACACGCAAGATCATGGTGATGATATAGCAACGAGAGGGGAGAGTGTTGTCTACGTACCCTCGTAGACCGAAGCGGAAGCGTTGACACAACATAGAGGAAGTAGTCGTACGTCTTCCCAGTTCAACCGATCCAAGCACCGTTACTCCGGCACCTCCGAGTTCTTGGCACACGTTCCGCTCGATGACGCACCCCGAGCTTCGATCCAGCAAAGCTTCGGGGAGGAGTTCCGTCAGCACGACGGCGTGGTGACGATCTTGATGTTCAACCGTCGCAGGGCTTCGCTTAAGCACCGCTACAATATGACCGAGGTGTAATATCGTGGAGGGGGGCACCGCACACGGCTAAGGAACGATCACGGAGATCAACTTGTGTGTCCATGGGGTGCCCCCTGCCCCCGTATATAAAGGAGTGGAGGAGGGGAGGGCCAGCCCTCTCTATGGCGCGCCCTAGGGGAGTCCTACTCCCACTGGGAGTAGGATTCCCCCTTTCCTAGTAGAACTAGGAGCCCTTCCATGTAGTAGGAGTAGGAGAGAAGGAAAGGGAAGAGAGAAGGAGAAGGAAGGAAGGGGGCGCCCCCCCTCCCTAGTCCAATTCGGACTAGTCCAAGGGGAGGGGTGCGGCCACCCTTTTGGCCCTTTCTCTCCTTTCTCGTATGGCCCAAAGAGGCCCAATAAGAATTCCCGTAACTCTCCGGTACTCCGAAAAATACCCAAATCACTCGGAACCTTTCCGAACTCCGAATATAGTCGTCCAATATATCGATCTTTACGTCTCGACCATTTCGAGACTCCTTGTCATGTCCCAGATCTCATCCGGGACTCCGAACTCCTTCGGTACATCAAAACTCATAAACTCATAATATAACTGTCATCGAAACCTTAAGCGTGCGGACCCTACGGTTCGAGAATAATGTAGACATGACCGAGACATGTCTCCGGTCAATAACCAATAGCGGAACCTGGATGCTCATATTGGCTCCTACATATTCTACGAAGATCTTTATCGGTCAGACCGCATAACAACATACGTTGTTGCCTTTGTCATCGGTATGTTACTTGCCCGAGATTCGATCATCCGTATCCAATACCTAGTTCAATCTCGTTACTGGCAAGTCTCTTTACTCGTTCTGTAATACATCATCTCGCAACTAACTCATTAGTTGCATTGCTTGCAAGGCTTATGTGATGTGCATTACCGAGAGGGCCCAGAGATACCTCTCCGACATTCGGAGTGACAAATCCTAATCTCGAAATACGCCAACCCAACAAGTACCTTTGGAGACACCTGTAGAGCACCTTTATAATCACCCAGTTACGTCGTGACGTTTGGTAGCACACAAAGTGTTCCTCCGGTAAACGGGAGTTGCATAATCTCATAGTCATAGGAACATGTATAAGTCATGAAGAAAGCAATAGCAACATACTAAACGATCGGGTGCTAAGCTAACGGAATGGGTCATGTAAATCAGATCATTCAACTAATGATGTGATCCCGTTAATCGAATAACAGCTCTTTTGTCTATGGTTAGGAAACATAACCATCTTTGATTAACAAGCTAGTCAAGTAGAGGCATACTAGTGACACTCTGTTTGTCTATATATTCACACATGTATTATGTTTCCGGTTAATACAATTCTAGCATGAATAATAAACATTTATCATGATATAAGGAAATAAATAATAACTTTATTATTGCCTCTAGGGCATATTTCCTTCAGTCTCCCACTTGCACTAGAGTCAATAATCTAGATCACATCACCATGTGATTAACATTGATAGTTCACATCATCATGTGATTAACACCCATAGTTCACATCTCCATGTGACCAACACCCAAAGGGTTTACTAGATTCAGTAATCTAGTTCACATTGCTATGTGATTAACACCCAAAGAGTACTATGGTGTGATCATGTTTTGCTTGTGAGAGAATCTTAGTCAACGGGTCTTTCACATTCAGATCCGTTATATATTTTGCAATTTTGTATGTCTACAATGCTCTGCACGGAGCTACTCTAGCTAATTGCTCCCACTTTCAATATCTATCTATATCAAGAATTAGAGTCATCCAGATCGGTGTCAAAACTTGCATCGACGTAACCCTTTACGATGAACCTTTTGTCACTTCCATAATCGAGAAACATATCCTTATTCCACTAAGGATAATTTTGACCGCTGTCCAGTGATCTACTCCTAGATCACTATTGTACTCCCTTGCCAAACTCAGTGTAGCGTATACAATAGATCTGGTACACAGCATGGCATACTTTATAGAACCTATGGCCAAGGCATAGGGAATGACTTTCATTCTCTTTCTATCTTCTGCCATGGTCGGGTTTCGAGTCTTACTCAATTTCACACCTTGTAACACAGGCAAGAACTCTTTATTTGACTGTTCCATTTTGAACTACTTTAAAATCTTGTCAAGGTATGTACTCATTGGAAAAACTTATCAAGCGTCTTGATCTATCTCTGTAGATCTTGATGCTCAATATGTAAGCAGCTTCACCGAGGTCTTTCTTTGAAAAACTCCTTTCAAACACTCCTTTATGCTTTGCAGAATAATTCTACATTATTTCCGATCTACAATATGTCATTCACATATACTTATCAGAAAGGCTGTAGTGCTCCCACTCACTTTCTTGTAAATACAGGCCTTTCCAAAAGTCTGTATAAAACCATATGCTTTGATCAACACATCAAAGCGTATATTCCAACTCCGAGATGCTTGCACCAGTCCATTGATGGATTGCTGGAGCTTGCACATTTTGTTAGCACCTTTAGGATTGACAAAATCTTCTGGTTGCATCATATACAACTCTTCTTTAAGAAAACCATTAAGGAATGCAGTTTTGACATCCATTTGCCAGATTTCATAAAATGTGGCAATTGCTAACATGATTCGGACATCTTGAACTTTGTTCTCATACATGGAGCTTGCACATTTTAAGCATCGATACGAGTGAGAAAATCTCATTGTATTCAACATCTTGAACTTTGTCAAAAACCTTTTTCGACAAGTCTAGCTTTGTAGATAGTAACACTACTATCAGCATCTGTCTTCCTCTTGAAGATCCATTTATTTAACATGGCGTGCTGATCATCGAGCAAGTCAATCAAAGTCCATACTTTGTTCTCATACATGGATCATATCTCAGATTTTATGGCCTCAAGCCATTTCGCGGAATCTGGGCTCATCATCGCTTCCTCATAGTTCATAGGTTTATCATGGTCTAGTAACATGACTTCTAGAATAGGATTACCGTACCACTCTGGTGTGGATCTTACTCTGGTTGACCTATGAGGTTTTGGTAGTGACTTGATCTTGAAGTTTCATGATCATCATCATTAGCTTCCTCACTAATTGGTGTAGGCATCACTGGAACTGATTTCAGTGATGAACTAGTTTCCAATTCTGGAGAAGGTACAAATTACCTTATTAAGCTCTACTTTCCTCCCACTCACTTCTTTCGAGAGAAACTCCTTCTCTAGAAAGGATCCATTCTTAGCAACGAATGTTTTGCCTTTGGATCTGTGATAGAAGGAGTACCCAACAGTTTCCTTTGGGTATTCTATGAAGACGCACTTTTCCGATTTGGGTTCAAGCTTATCAGGTTGAAAACCTTTTTCACATAAGCATCGCAACTCCAAACTTTAAGAAATGACGTCTTAGGTTTACTGCTAAACCATAGCTCATACGGTGTCGTCTCAATGGATTTAATGGTGCCCTATTTAACGTGAATGTAGTTGTCTCTAATGCATAACCCCAAAAATGATAGTGGTAGATCGGTAAGAGACATCATAGATCGCACCATATCTAATAAAGTACGGTTACGATGTTCGTACACACCATTACACTGTGGTGTTCCAGGTGGCGTGAGTAGTGAAATTATTTCACATTTGTTTTAACTGAAGGCCAAACTCGTAACTCAAATATTTTACCTCTGTGATCATATCGTAGAAACTTTTATTTTCTTGTTACGATGATTCTCCACTTCACTCTGAAATTCTTTGAACTTTTCAAATGTTTCAGACTTGTGCTTCATTAAGTAGATATACTCATATCTGCTCAAATCATCTTGTGAAGGTCAGAAAATAATGATACCTACCACGAGCATCAACACTCATTGGACCGCATACATCGGTATGTATTATTTCCAACAAGTCAGTATCTCGTTCCATTGTTCTGAACAACGGAGTTTCAGTCATCTTGCCCAAAAGGCACGGTTCGCAAGCATCAAATGATTCATAATCAAGTGATTCCAAAAACCCATCAGCATGGAGTTTCTTCATGCGCTTTACACCGATATGACCCAAACGGCAGTGCCACAAATAAGTTGCACTATCATTATTAACTTTGCATCTTTTGGCATCAATATTATGAATATGTGTATCACTACGATTGAGATCCAACAAACTATTTTCATTGGGTGTATGACCATTGAAGGTTTTATTCATTTAAACAGAACAACAATTATTCTATGATTTTAAATGAATAACTGTATTGCAATAAACATGATCAAATCATATTCATGCTCAACGCAAACGCCAAATAACATTTATTTAGGTTTAACACTAATCCCGAAAGTATAGGGAGTGTGCGATGATGATCATATCAATCTTGGAACTACTTCCAACACTCATCGTCACTTCCCCTTCAACTAGTCTTTGTTTATTCTGTAACTCCTGTTTCGAATTACTAATCTTAGCAACCGAACAAGTATCAAATACTCAGGGGCTACTATAAACACTAGTAAAGCACACATCAATAACCTGTATATCAAATATACCCTTGTTCACTTTGCCATCCTTCTTATCCACCAAATATTTGGAGTAGTTCCACTTCCAGTGACCATTTCCTTTGCAATAGAAGCACTCAGTTTCAGGCTTTAGGTTCAGCTTTGGGCTTCTTCGCGGGAGTGACAACTTGCTTGTCATTCTACTTGAAGTTCCCTTTCTTTCCCTTTGCCATTCTCTTGAAACTAGTGGTCTTGTCAATCATCAACACTTGATGCTCTTTCTTGATTTCTACCTTCGTCAATTTCAACATCACGAAGAGCTCGGGAATCGTTTTCGTCATCGTTTGCATACTATAGTTCATCACGAAGTTCTACTAACTTGGTGATGGTGACTAGATAATTCTATCAATCACTATCTTATCTGGAAGATTAACTCCCACTTGATTCAAGCGATTGTAGTACCCAGACAATCTGAGCACATGCTCACTAGTTGAGCGATTCTCTTCCATCTTTTAGCTATAGAACTTGTTGGAGACTTCATATCTCTCAACTCGGGTATTTGCTGGAAATATTAACTTCAATTCCTGGAACATCTCACATGGTCCATGACATTCAAAACGTCTTTGAAGTCCCGATTCCAAGCCGTTAAGCATGGTGCACTAAACTATCAAATAGTCATCATATTGAGCTAGCCAAACGTTCATAACGTTTGCATCTGCTCCTGCAATAGGTCTGTCACCTAGTGGTGCATTAAGGACATAATTCTTCTGTGCAGCAATGAGGATAAACCTTAGATCACGGATCCAATCCGCATCATTGCTACCAACATCTTTCAACACAATTTTCTCTAGGAACATATCAAAATAAACATATGAAAGCAACAAGGCAAGCTATTGACCTACAACATAATTTGCAAAATACTACCAGGACTAAGTTCATGATAAATTAAAGTTCAGTTAATCATATTACTTAAGAACTCCCACTTAGATAGACATCCTTCTAATCCTCTAAGTGATCACGTGATCCAAATCAACTAAACAATAACCGATCATCACGTGAGATGGAGTAGTTTTCAATGGTGAACATCATTATGTTGACCATATCTACTATATGATTCACGCTTGACCTTTCGGTCTCCGTGTTCCGAGGCCATATCTGCATATGCTAGGCTCGTCAAGTTTAACCTGAGTATTCTGCGTGTGCAAAACTGGCTTGCACCCGTTGTAGATGGACGTAGAGCTTATCACACCCGATCATCACGTGGTGTCTGGGCATGACGAACTTTGGCAACGATGCATACTCAGGGAGAACACTTCTTGATAATTAGTGAGAGATCATCTTAAAATGCTACCGTCAATCAAAGCAGAATAAGATGTATAACAGATAAACATCATATGCAATCAAAATATGTGACATGATATGGCCATGATCATCTTGCGCCTTTGATCTCCATCTCCAAAGTATTGTCATGACCTCTATCGTTACCGGCACGACACCATGATCTTCATCATCTTGATCTATATCAATGTGTCGTCACATGGTCGTCTCGCCAACTATTGCTCTTGCAACTATTGCTATCGCATAGCGATAAAGTAAAGCAATTATTTGGCACTTGCATCTTTATGCAACAAAGAGACAACCATAGGGCTTCTGCCAGTTGCCGATAACTTCAACAAAACATGATCATCTCATACAACAACTTATATCTCATCACGTCTTGACCATATCACATCACAACATGCCCTGCAAAAACAAGTTAGACGTCCTCTACTTTGTTGTTGCAAGTTGTACGTGGCTGCTACGGGCTGAGAAAGAACCGTTCTTACCTACGCATCAAAACCACAACGATAGTTTGTCAAGTTAGTGCTGTTTTAACCTTCGCAAGGACCGGGCGTAGCCACACTCGGTTCAACTAAAGTTGGAGAAACTGACACCCGCCAGCCACCTGTGTGCAAAGCACGTCGGTAGAACCAGTCTCGCGTAAGCGTACGCGTAATGTCGGTCCGGGCCGCTTCATCCAACAATACCGCCGAACCAAAGTATGACATGCTGGTAAGCAGTATGACTTGTATCGCCCACAACTCACTTGTGTTCTACTCATGCATATAACATCAACGCATAAAACCTGGCTCGGATGCCACTGTTGGGGAACGTAGTAATTTCAAAAAAATTCTTACGCACACGCAAGATCATGGTGATGATGTAGCAACGAGAGGGGAGAGTGTTGTCTACGTACCCTCGTAGACCGAAGCGGAAGCATTGACACAACATAGAGGAAGTAGTCGTACGTCTTCCCGGTTCAACCGATCCAAGCACCGTTACTCCGGCACCTCCGAGTTCTTGGCACACGTTCAGCTCGATGACGCACCCCGAGCTCCAATCCAGCAAAGCTTCGGGGAGGAGTTCCGTCAGAACGACGGCGTGGTGACAATCTTGATGTTCAACCGTCGCAGGGCTTCGCTTAAGCACCGCTACAATATGACCGAGGTGTAATATCATGGAGGGGGGCACCGCACACGGCTAAGGAACGATCACGAAGATCAACTTGTGTGTCCATGGGGTGCCCCCTGCCCCCGTATATAAAGGAGTGGAGGAGGGGAGGGCCGGCCCTCTCTATGGCGCGCCCTAAGGGAGTCCTACTCCCACCGGGAGTAGGATTCCCCCTTTCCTAGTAGAACTAGGAGCCCTTCCATGTAGTAGGAGTAGGAGAGAAGGAAAGGGAAGAGAGAAGGAGAAGGAAGGAAGGGGGCGCCCCCCCTCCCTAGTCCAATTCGGACTAGTCCAAGGGGAGGGGTGCGGCCACCCTTTTGGCCCTTTCTCTCCTTTCTCGTATGGCCCAAAGAGGCCCAATACGAATTCCCGTAACGCTCCGGTACTCCGAAAAATACCCGAATCACTCGGAACCTTTCCGAACTCCGAATATAGTCGTCCAATATATCGATCTTTATGTCTCGACCATTTCGAGACTCCTTGTCATGTCCCAGATCTCATCCGGGACTCCGAACTCCTTCGGTACATCAAAACTCATAAACTCATAATATAACTGTCATCGAAACCTTAAGCGTGCGGACCCTACGGTTCGAGAACAATGTAGACATGACCGAGACATGTCTCCGGTCAATAACCAATAGCGGAACCTGGATGCTCATATTGGCTCCTACATATTCTACGAAGATCTTTATCGGTCAGACCGCATAACAACATACGTTGTTCCCTTTGTCATCGGTATGTTACTTGCCCGAGATTCGATCGTCGGTATCCAATACCTAGTTCAATCTCGTTACCGGCAAGTCTCTTTACTCGTTCCGTAATACATCATCTTGCAACTAACTCATTAGTTGCATTGCTTGCAAGGCTTATGTGATGTGCATTACCGAGAGGGCCCAGAGATACCTCTCCGACATTCGGAGTGACAAATCCTAATCTCGAAATACGCCAACCCAACAAGTACCTTTGGAGACACCTGTAGAGCACCTTTATAATCACCCAGTTACGTTGTGACGTTTGGTAGCACACAAAGTGTTCCTCCGGTAAACGGGAGTTGCATAATCTCATAGTCATAGGAACATGTATAAGTCGTGAAGAAAGCAATAGCAACATACTAAACGATCGGGTGCTAAGCTAACGGAATGGGTCATGTCAATCAGATCATTCAAATAATGATGTGATCCCGTTAATCAAATAACAACTCTTTTGTCTATGGTTAGGAAACATAACCATCTTTGATTAACAAGCTAGTCAAGTAGAGGCATACTAGTGACACTCTGTTTGTCTATATATTCAC
This sequence comes from Triticum aestivum, assembly GCF_018294505.1. Classification (NCBI taxonomy): domain Eukaryota; kingdom Viridiplantae; phylum Streptophyta; class Magnoliopsida; order Poales; family Poaceae; genus Triticum; species Triticum aestivum. The sequence goes on from NC_057798.1 coordinate 248,557,140, forward strand.
ACATGTATTATGTTTCCGGTTAATACAATTCTAGCATGAATAATAAACATTTATCATGATATAAGGAAATAAATAATAACTTTATTATTGCCTCTAGGGCATATTTCCTTCAGCGGCGCGCCCGGTCGTGGCTCGAATCCGTCGAAGATCAAGTCCCCGCGGATGTCGGCCGTGTAGTTTAAGCTTCCAAACCTGACCTGATAGCCAAGGGCGTAGCTTTCGATCTGCTCCAGATGGCCGAACGAGTTGGCCCGCACTGCGAAGCCGCCGAATACGAAGATCTGTCCGGGGAGAAAGGTCTCATCCCGGACTGCATCGCGATTGACGAGCGAAGAAGCCATCGGGCCTAAAGGCGACGACATAGAGGAACTCTCAATGAAAGCACCAATGTCGGTGTCAAAACCGGCGGATCTCGGGTAGGGGGTCCCGAACTGTGCGTCTAGGCGAATGGTAATAGGAGACAAGGGACACGATGTTTTTACCCAGGTTCGGGCCCTCTCGATGGAGGTAAAACCCTACTCCTGCTTGATTAATATTGATGATATGGGTAGTATAAGAGTAGATCTACCACGAGATCGGAGTGGCTAAACCCTAGAAGCTAGCCTATGGTATGATTGTTGTTCGTCCTATGGACTAAGACTCTCCGGTTTATATAGACACCGGAGAGGGCTAGGGTTACACAGAGTCAGTTACAATGGGAGGAGATCTTCTTATCGTATCGCCAAGCTTGCCTTCCACGCCAAGGAAAGTCCCATCCGGACACGGGACGGAGTCTTCAATCTTGTATCTTCATAGTCCGGGAGTCCGGCCAAAGGTCTTAGTCCGGCATCCGGACACCCCCTAATCTAGGACTCCCTCAGTCACTCTGAATCTTATGGAGGACACCACGCTGGAGATAGAACTGCACACAAGGTACTACAATCTGGTTTTTATTGGCCTACTCTCTTCAAATATGCTCGTAAGTTTGTCTTATCTTGTGATGAATGTCAAAGAATAGGTAACATTAGTAGACGTCAAGAAATGCCTATGAATTATTCTCTTGTTATTGAACCGTTTGATGTTTGGGGCTTTGATTATATGGGATCTTTTCCTGCCTCTAATGGTTATACACATATTTTAGTTGCTGTTGATTACGTTACTAAGTGGGTAGAAGCTATTCCAACTAGTAGTGCTGGTCATAATACTTCTATTAAAATGCTTAAAGAAGTTATTTTTCCAAGGTTTGGAGTCCCTAGATATCTTATGACTGATGGTGGTTCACATTTTATTCATGGTGCTTTCCGTGAGATGCTTGCTAAGTATGATGTCAATCATAGAATCGCATCCCCTTATCATCCGCAGTCTAGTGGTCAAGTAGAGTTGAGCAATAGAGAGCTCAAATTAATTTTACAAAAGATTGTGAATAGATCTAGAAAGAATTGGTCCAAAAAACTTGATGATGCATTATGGGCCTATAGAACTACATACAAAAATCCTATGGGTATGTCTCCATATAAGATGGTTTATGGAAAAGCGTGTCATTTACCTCTTGAACTTGAACATAAGGCATATTGGGCTATTAAAGAGCTCAACTATGACTTCAAACTTGCCGGTGAGAAGAGGTTGTTTGATACTAGCTCACTTGATGAACAGAGAACCCAAGCCTATGAGAATGCCAAGCTATTCAAAGAAAAAGTCAAACGCTGGCATGATAAGAGGATACAAAAGCGTGAGTTTAACGTAGGAGATTATGTGTTATTATTCAACTCTCATTTAAGATTTTTTGCAGGAAAACTTCTTTCAAAATGGGAAGGTCCCTACGTTATCGAGGAGGTCTATCGTTCTGGTGCTACAAAAATCAACAACTTCGAAGGCACAAATCCGAGGGTGGTAAACGATCAAAGAATTAAACATTATATTTAAGGTAATCCTATCAATGTTGATACTAATATTGTTCAAACCGTAACCCCTGGGGAATACATAAGGGACACTTTCCAGAACGTTTCAGACTCCGAAAAGGTATAGGTATGAGGTACACTAAGTAAACCGACTCCAAAACAACTCCAATGGCAATTTTTATCAGTTTTGGAATATTTAAGAATTTTAGGAAGAAAGAAGTAGTCCGAAAGGGACACGAGGCTCCCACGAGAGAGGAGGGCGCGGCCCCCCTGTAGGGCGCACCCCCCTGTCTCGTGGGCACCTCGTGTGCCTATCGGACTCCATTTTCTTGCACATTACGCATTTTGGTCGGTAAAAATTCATTATATATACTCCCTAAGGTTTTGACCACCGTATCATGCAAATATCCTCTTTTTTCGTTTCGAGCTGTTCCTGTTGCAGATTTGGAGCAAGATGTTGTCCCAAGATTCGGAGGGAGAGAGCTACATGGCTGATTATATCGCAAACCCAAAAGCATATGGGGATGTGGAACATTATGGCTAGACCACGGAGGAATAAGAAGATTATGATCCAAAGGGGAAGGAGGAGACAAGCTCCGATGAAGAGGACGATCCACTACCTCAACCTGGCGATATGCATGTGGAGTTCAAGAAGTCAAGCCTCCCTAAGGTTCAATCTATCCCACCATGTTTTTTGCCGGACAGCAAGGCGGCATTATGCAAAAAGATAATGATACTTGAGCTCAAGAATGAGGACCCGAGGGAGGAAAATTTTAGCCTCAAATGCAAGCTAGAAAAGAAAAATGCAACAACTCCTCCATCACCACCTCCGACGAAAGAGACCTAATCACATGGGTATGGGCACTCCCCTTGGCAACTGCCAAGCTTGGGGGAGGTGCCCCGGTATCGTATCACCATCACACTCCTATCTTTACCGCTTCATTTAGTTCGATCCTTTTAGTAGTATCTTGATCTGGTAGATTGAAGTTTTGATATCAAGTAGTTTTGAGTTTTGCATTGTATCTCTTTTTGTAATCGAGTCCGTGAGCTATCTATAATAAAGATTAGTGTTGAGTCAAGGGCTTTGCTATGTTGCTATGATCTTGAGAAAGTAGAAAGAATAAAAGAGTTCATGTTGATCTTATGGATAGTGATAACTTCACACATAGGAAGTATGAGGCATAAAAATGGTTGAGAATTGATAAACTTAGCCTTGGTCATCGTTGCAATTAATAGGATGTGATAAGGAAAGAGGGGTTCACATATAAATATATTATCTTGGACACCTTTCATAATTGGGAGCACTCATTAAGTTTGACATGCTAAAAGAGTTGACGTTGGACAAGGAAGACAACGTAATTGTTTATGTTTTCCAACATCTTAGTTAAAGTATATTGTCATTGACCTTCCAAACATGTCGAGCTTGCCTTTCCCCCTCATGCTAGCCAAATTCCTTGCACCAAGTAGAGATACTAATTGTGCTTCCAAATATCCTTAAACCCAGTTTTGCCATGAGAGTCCACCTTAACTACCTATGGATTGAGTAAGATCCTTCAAGTAAGTTGTCATCGGTGCAAGCAATAAAAATTGCTCTCTAAATATGTATGACTTATTAGTGCAGAGAAAATAAGCTTTGTACGAACTTGTTCTGGAAGTAATAAAAGCGACGGACTGCATAATAAAGGTCCACATACAAGGGGAAATATAAAGTGACATTCTTTTGCATTAAGATTTTGTGCATCAACCCTAAACGCACATGGCAATCTTTGCTTCCCTCTGCGAAGGGCCTATCTTTTACTTTATGTTTTTTACTTTATGCTTGAGTCAAGGTGATCCTCACCTTTCCCTTTTTCATTTTATCCTTTGGCAAGCTCCTCGTGTTTGAAAGATCATGATATATATATCCAATTGGATGTAAGTTAGCATGGGCTATTATTGTTGACATCACCTAAAGGTGAATACGTTGAGATGCAACACAGTAAGCCCCTATCTTTCTCAGTGTCCAGCTGAAACTCCATAACCACAAGTATTGCGTGAGTGTTAGCAATTATAGAAGACTACATGATAGTTGAGTATGTGAACTTGCTGAAAAGCTCTATTGTTGACTCTTTCTGATGTTATGAGAAATTGCAATTCCTTCAATGACTGAGATTATAGTTTGTTAGTTCCCAATGAAGTTTTTGAACCATACTTGATATTGTGAATTGATTGTTACTTGAGAATAAGAAATCATATGATAAAATCTATATACGTTGTTGTTATTAGAATGATCATGATGCCCTCATGTCCATATTTTATTTTTATCGACACCTCTATCTCTAAACATGTGGACATATTTTTCGATTGCGGCTTCCGCTTGAGGACAAGCGAGGTCTAAGCTTGGGGGAGTTGATACGACCATTTTGCATCATGCTTTTATATCAATATTTATTGCATTATGGGCTGTTATTACACATTATATCTCAATACTTATGGCTATTCTCTCTTATTTTACAAGGTTTACCATGAAGAGGGGGAATGCCAGCAGTTGGAATTCTGGCTGGAAAAGGAGCAAACATTGGAAACCTATTCTGCACAGCTCCAAAAGTCCTGAAACTCCACGAAACAACTTTTTGGAATTAATAAGAATTTCTGAGCGAAAGAAATACGCCAAGGGGCCCACACCCTGTCCAGGAGACAGGGGGGCGCACCCCCTATAGGGCGCCCCTATCTCCTGGGCCCCCTGGTGGGCCTCCGGCATCCATCTTCTGCTATATCATCACTTTTACCCTGGAAAAAAATCAGGGGCAAGCTTACGGGATGAAACTCCGCCGCCACGAGGCGGAACCTTGGCGGAATCAATCTAGGGCTCTGGCAGAGCTGTTCTGCCGGGGAAACTTCCCTCCGGGTTCGGGAAATCATCACCAACGTCATCACCAACGATCCTCTCATCGGGAGGGGGTCAATCTCCATCAACATCTTCACCAGCACCATCTCCTCTCAAAACCCTAGTTCATCTCTTGTATCCAATCTTGTAACAAAACCACAAATTGGTACCTGTGGGTTGCTAGTAGTGTTGATTACTCCTTGTAGTTGATGCTAATTGGTTTACTTGGTGGAAGATCATATGTTCAGATCCTTTATGAATATTATTACTCCTCTGATTATGAACATGAATATGCTTTGTGAGTAGTTACGTTTGTTCCTGAGGACATGGGTGAAGTCTTGCTATTAGTAGTCATGTGAATTTGGTATTCGTTCGATATTTTGATGAGATGTATGTTGTCTTTTCCTCTAGTGGTGTTATGTGAACGTCGACTACATGACACTTCACCATTATTTGGGCCTAGAGGAAGGCATGGGGAAGTAACAAGTAGATGATGTGTTGCTAGAGTGACAGAAGCTTAAACCCTAGTTTATGCGTTGCTTCGTTAGGGGCTGATATGGATCCATATGTTTAATGTTGTGGTTAGGTTTACCTTAATACTTCTTTTGTAGTTGCGGATGCTTGCAATAGGGGTTAATCATAAGTGGGATGCTTGTCAAAGTTAGGGCAGTACCCAAGTACCGGTCCACCCACATATCAAATTATCAAAGTACCGAACGCGAATCATATGAACGTGATGAAAACTAGCTTGATGATAAGTCCCAATGTGTCCTCGAGAGCTCCTTTCTCAATATTAGAAATTGTCCAGGATTATCCTTTGCTACATAAAGGATTGGGCCACCTTGCTGCACTTTATTTACTTTATTTACTTGTTGCTCGTTACTGTTTATCTTATCACAAAACTATCTATCACCTACAATTTCAGTGCTTGTAGAGAAAACCTTATCGAAAACCGCTTACAATTTCCTTCTGCTCCTCATTGGGTTCGACACTCTTACTTATCGAAAGGACTACGATAGATCCCCTACACTTGTGGGTCATCACTTCACTCAAGTACTTCTTGTACAACACGTGCTTCCAGTTTCTCTAAGCATCCCTAGCCTTCTTCAGTGCAGCGTGTTCCACCTGCATTCTCTACTGCTCTGGAACGTTGAAGTGATCCATGATCTCTTGGACTATCCTTCGTCGTGTATATGTGTCAGCCTTCCAAAACCCCGACAGATTAATGTTGAGCCTTGCCCTGCCAACAAATGCACACACACACACAAACACACACACACACACACACACAGACACACACTCCTGAACCTCATGCGTGCTTTATCTGGTTTAGTTGGATCCCAAGACTTTAAATCAATCTCGGCTACTTCATATACACCTTTAGGTTCGTGTGTGGGCTTCCTTGGAGCGTTCCTCTGTGTCCTGACCGAAAGGGTAATTGTTGCAGCTCTATCCCATTCAAGATTACTTAATCCCTCACAATCTGCTGAAGACCTAGGGTTGTCCGAATCAGATGAAGATACATCGCCTGAAGCATGAGTGTTGTCGCTGCTACTCGGCATCTACAGAGAACACATGCGAAACTCAGGAAAGGAGGATAAGCATAAAACTAACAACTTGGCATCAAGCTTTCTAAACATGCCACGCAATAATTTAGAAAATGTACAGCTAATTTGTTAAGTTTATGTGACTCGGGCGCCCCCGATCTATAAATAGGCAATAACTTGTTGGAACAAATACAACTTATATGTAGTAAGTAAGGTAGATAATGAACATATATACACTCTCCGTTATGTTATAGCCAATTTGGGAACATACGGAACAAATTTGGAAGAGGGATTGCGAGGAAATATGCCTCACCGCGATGGAGAGCAGTAACTAACATGCTTCTTAATGCAAACCCGGCCGGACCACAAGAGAGGCGAGGGTTACTGCATTGATATGCTCGATGGTGGCTTGTGACGCCTGGATAATTAAGCTACAGTAAGCCTATGGTAATGGTGCCATGTCACCACAATTATTGTTGTTAAACCCACGTTGATTCAAAGTCAGTTTCAAATTCAAATTTAAAACAAAGTCAAAATTAAAATTTTCAAATGTCAAAACTATAATGTGCAAAATGTGGCAAATAATTCATAAGTATTATTAGTGAAGAGACAAAGTTTTTATAAAATGTTTAAGTGCTAAAAAATAATTAAAGCTGTGGCATTCATAATTAATTAAATGCCTTTCTAATTTATAAAATTATGGACAATTTTATTTGGGACTAGAACTTTTTGCGACAGAGGGTTAAGCTAAACACTAATTTAGGTGTGGTTCTCATTTTTATTAAGCTAAAAATAATGTGAGACTTGAGTAAAACAATTAAAAAGAAAAGTTAAAAGAAAATTAAAAGGCAAAACAAAAGAAATAAAACAACCCCCCTACCTTGGGCCTCAAGGCCCATCTACCTAGCAGGCTGGCCCAGACGCACGCTCCCTCCCCATCTCCACTGTTCATGTTACGGTGGACACCGGCGATGGCCGCCATGACACCGGGCAATGCCGTGGCGCCCATCCACCTCTTCCCCCTCGCCCATATCTTCCTCGGGCCGAAACCCTAGCCGGCCCGTCCTCATTCCCGTCCCCCTCGTCTCCCTCGTTCAGATCCGTCCACGCCTGCCGTCGTCCGCTATGGCCGACCTCGTCCTCGTGCCCACCGCGCTCCCTGGCGCTTGAGGCCTCGTCTTTCTTCTTCTTTGTCGTCCACTACTTCATCTACATCGACGTGATTGAGCTCATCCTCGTCTTCGCCACCGTCTCTTCACCGACGAACCCCGCCATCGTCTGGTGCTACAAAACTGCCATCGACCTTTCTTGAGCCACCCGATGAGCACCCCTCTTCCTCCTTCTCTGCTCTGACCCGCTCCACTGCCGTCACGCGCTACCGTCGCTACCGTGATCCGGCCGAACCTCTGTTTCCGCCGTCATGGTTGTTGGCACTGTTGTAGCCAGCCTTGTATTGAGTTGACCCCGCTGACGAGCTCCTGGGGACCCAGGGAAGCTCGTGTGCCCCATAGTCGCCGATCTGTCGAGCTCCGCCCTTTGACCGCCGCCGCTGTCGCGCTGGCCTCCAGTCGTGCCCTAGACGCGTTCCGCACCCCACGTTTGCCCCTGCCTGCAGGTGCTGCACCGCAATGGCTGCATGCCCGCGACCACCTAATGGTGCTTGCTGCTGCTTTCGCCGGTGCTGCCGCTTGCTGCCACCGCTGCTACATCCTCCCCCTTTCTCTGCTACGCCCGCAGCTGGCCCGAGCCCCGCGCCGCGCTGCAGACCATGTCGTGGCTGCGCCGGCTTCGCCTGCTGCTGCTTCTGCATCTGCTGCTGCGGCCGCCTCATTCGCGAGCTCCACCGGCCGCGGCCTCGCCTTGTGCGTGCGTCGCATGCTCGCACACGTCACCGCTGCCGCTTGCACTTCCTGCTGCTAGTGCCGCTGCTGCTTGCTCCTGCTTGCTGCTGCTGCACTGCTTACTGTTGCAGTGTTGCTGCTGAATGCTACTGTAGCTATTGCTAGCTTTTCTAATTTTACATTGGCTAAACCTTTAGATAGCCCCTAAACAACAACAAAATGATAGTTAACAGGAGGCAAATTATTATAGGGAGGTAGTACACTTGACAAGGCTCAAATGTTTCCATTGGACCAAATTTGCTAGGTGCATAGATTAAATCCTATGAAAATCGCAAAGTTCAATGTTCTGTTAACAGAAAAACCCCAAAATAACTTTATTTTCATAGCTACTTTAGTCCTATTCATGATCAAGCAAATGAACCCTAATATGGATGTAATTGGTACTAACATGTAGATCACAGAAAAATGCTCAAAATTGATATAAGACACAAAATCATAGGAGGTACAAATTCATAGTTGTAGCCTTTTGAAAACAGCTAAATGATGTTCAAAACTGAGGGATTCTCAGACTTAGCCAAATTTCAGTAAATCCTGAATATTATTTAAATCTTTGAAAAATCGTAGAAAATAATCCTTAACTCGGATGAAAAAGTTTTATACATGAGAGTTGCTCAGATCGACGAGACGAATCGGAATACGCTCTCCGTTCATCTATCACATGCCCCTAGCATAGTGAACATTAAACTTTTCCCCTCCGGTACGTCTGTCCGAAAATGCCTAACTTCTGGAAAACTTTCCCGGACGTTATCCCTCTTCGCCGGTATCATGTAAGACCGCGTTAGAACACCCCTAGCGCTGCTTATTGTCTTGTCATGCATAGTATTGCGCTTGTTTGCTCTGTACTTACTATTTCTTCCCCCTCTTCTCTCTGGTAGACCCCGAGACCGGTGCTGATGCCCCTATGATCGACTACGTCGACGACGACCCTTCTTCCCTTTTAGTGGAGCTTCCAGGCAAGCCCCCCTGACAGTGTCCTGGACTAGGGGGTACTCAACGCGTCGTCTCCCAATCAGTTGGATTGGGCCGAGGACCCCCATGGCCGTATACTCATGAGTCAGTCCGGATAGCTGCCGCATACAAGGAAGAATCAACAAGACTTGGCGATCAAGACAAGGACTCCTCCCCCACCGGCGTATTTGGCTAGGAATCTTGTTATCCCAGGCCTCTGGTGCATTATATAAATCGGGGCCAGGCTAGTCGATAGACACATACAACAACAACAATCATACCATAGGCTAGCTTCTAGGGTTTAGCCTCCTTGATCTCGTGGTAGATCCACTCTTGTAAACATCCACAATATCAATATCAATCAAGCAGGACGTAGGGTTTTACCTCCATCGAGAGGGCCCGAACCTGGGTAAAACATCGTGTCCCTTGCCTCCTGTTACCATTGATCCTAAGACGCACTGCTTGGGACCCCCTACCCGAGATCCGCCGGTTTTGACACCGACATTGGTGCTTTCATTGAGAGTTCCGCTGTGTGATCGGCGAAAGGATCAATGGCTCGACTGCAGGTCAACTGCGACGTCGGCTTCTTCGTCACCAGCTCGACTGGTCACCTTGGCTTGACCGAGGACTGCGCCCTACCTCCGATCGTCATGTTCGGATGAAGGCCTTCATCAACACCAACTCCGATCTCTATCAAGATCATGGAGGAGTCATCCATGGAGCTCGGGGGCTCAACGTCAACATTGCCCTCAGGCGACCGTGCTATTTTTCTGGACAACAAACTTGTACCCGCCGCCACCGCCTCCTCGAGTGTCGCCTAAACGATTACTTCGGTGGAATTATGCGGAATTAAGTCTACAACAACCCTGCAAAAATTTCGTCGAGTTCCGATGGAGGAACCTCCGGCAATCTCTGATATACCGGAGCCCTGTTGAATCTGGACGAGAATCCGGACGAGTTTAGGGCGTGGTATCCAGCGTCTAGCTCGGATGTCCTTTGGAGGATCCAACCGTTGATTTTCTGCGGAATTCCCTTATCTACCACCTGCCAAAAATTCAGCTCGATCCGACCGTCCAAACTCCGGGAAACTTCCGATTAGTGCATCACTTTTCGGATCTGTTTTCTGCGCGAAAACGAATCTGACCTGAGTTCGTCTTTTTTATGAACGGGATTTCGGACATCCCTTTTGAAGGAAGTTTTGTATGGGGTATTGTGTTTTGTTCCCGAACACATCCCACTAGCTTTAAGATGTTTTGAACATGATCTTCAACATCATGCCGGTGTCAAATCAGTCCGGCAATATTGCTCCACGGCTGCCGACTTGTGCTAGACACGTCGTCACTTTGTTGAGCCAAGCTGAACTTCTTCGGATCATCATCCTGGCAAGCCGAACAAGGGTCCGGCATCGCGAAGGATAAATCATCACCAACATCGCCGCCCCACGGATTACACGGAGTGGGCATACCGGCATCGCCGCACGGTCTCTTCATCAAGCCGGCATTGACCACGTCACGACCTGCATCGGCAGGGCCGCACTATTGCTTCTTCAAACTGGTGTCCATCACGCCGACCTACTTCGACATCTTGGCTGGACCGGGGGCTTCGCCATCTCTTCATCAACCTACTCCGGACACTTCGGCGTCAATAGCCGACCAGGCATGGGTGCGCGGATCGAGTCCCAATTTTGGGAATCACCTTCCTTCGGATTGCTACAACAAATAAACCAGGTGCTATTAATCCTAGTATTTCTTTTCGCTTGTTTGGGTTAAATTTTCCCAAGGAATTATTACTCTGGTTAGTCCAGCATATGTACACAGGTCTATCAAATGGTGGCCGCATTATCGACGGTCGCATGATGGTTCGCTCAGTTTCTGTACACAGTTCGGTGAACGCCGCATCCGGAACTCGGACCGACTTGTGAATCCAGGCTTTGCCACGCCTTTATTGCATTATGCCGATGACCTGCATCGACATCGACTTCGGCGCCAGGCCATATTTCTTTTACTACTCACTTTGCATAAATTATTTATTATGCAACATTTTTTTAATTCCTATTATTACTATTATCCCCGGTCTGCACTATTTTTTGTGCACAGGAAAATGATCCAGCCGGACTATATCCTTTGACGTCACCTCGGCTGGACGGGGGGCTTCGTCAACACTTCATTACCCCATATCGGGGACTTCGGCATCACTTTGCCGTCCTGCATTGACCGTGCTATGTCACCACTTAGGAGTGCCGAGCTCCTTGCTCCGCCACCTCGGGACCAGCTTGGGGGATGGAACCTTGTCCCGCATCAAGCTCGGACCGCGTCGTCAATACCGAACACATTAACCAGCTTGGGGGATGGAACCTTGTCCCGCATCAAGCTAGGCGGTAAAGGGAGCACCTCTACGATTGTTACTGCCGGGTCAGCCGGCTGTGTACCTCATACTGGGTGAAGCCGAAAGCTAGCGTTCTTAAGGGAATACTCGGTCGGTGAACTAAAATATGATTTCTTACCTATTTATTTAACTGCCCCCAGATGTTTTTCTGCTCTTTTTGCAGTCCGGACATGCACTTTAGGGCATGCCTTCCAGGGAAAGGAACCCCTAACGGAACTATTCTCCCTGGAAGATGTTTCTTACTAACCATGTAATATAACATAACTAGTTGGGCACTTGTCTGATAAAGCACTAATGACCCCTACGCCTGGTCTCCACGCATGCCCCGGTTTTTATAACCGCGAGGGTATTCGGACACACTCTGGACTATTGGGTCCAGAGGTTGAAGCGAAAAGGTCCGCTACGACAAATGATCTACAATCCGGCTAGAAGGCATTCTACATGTCACCTTACATTTTATAGTCAACTTTTACCCAAGTCGCTTGGGGGCTCTTATGTTTATTTGAGCCGTTTCATACTAAGTGTTTTTCTTCTTAGTCGTTGCAAAGTTAAAGCATGGCAGTAGCACTTTTTTTCTAAAGTCCAATTTTCGGATTGGCACCGAACACTTGATCTTGTTCGGACGTCATGTTTTTACTGACGTTTTTTGGTTTTCCAAGCTTTTGGCACTTTTAACTATTTGTGTGTTTTCAGCACAAGTCTCGCAGTGCAACGCCGGACACCTTTAGAGATTCGGCAAAAACATTCTCAGATATTGCTATATATGCATCAGCTTTGAATTGTGTCTTCGGTCAATAGTTGGGTTACCCGGCTCCCGCACTTGCCTCCTACGTTCTGCTTTGTTCGGCTAGGTGTGCAAAGGGAGAACCACTGCGATTGTGCTTCCAGCTCGCATGGTCAAGCACCTCAGTGGAGAAAGCCGAAAACTGATAGTCACAATAGTTGTAAACTGGTCAGCGATCCAATGACTATATTGAATGACGGGCCATTCATAACATTGGCCGAAGTGTTTCCGGCTTGACCTCGACTGTCGCTGAACACTACCGGGGGCTATTAACTGGCCTCCCAAACTAAATCCTCAATCTTTTGCTCTTACATTGGAGCTGAGGTTTCATGATCATGCTTAGCATGACAACCCAAAGAAAGGAACCGATAGCGGGACCATTTTCTTTGGAAGACATTTCTTCTGTTAAATAGCAATATAACATATCTCTCTGCGTACCTTTGTTTAGAAAGCCGTATGACCAGATTGCCTTGTTTGTCATAAATCTTTGCCCTCATAAAGGCTTTATAAAGTAGGACAAACACTCCTCAGCTACCGGCCGAGGAGGTTGAAGCCCATGGTCGGTCAACAAAGTTTTGTACAATGCGGATCCGAGCATTAATGACATAAAGTACTTGGATACATTGAGTCATTACACATAATTTGTGATTTTACTATGGATATTGATCCTTAATTCGGCCACCCGGCCTGCATTAAGGCTCGGGGGCTACTGGGCTTTGGGCTTATTATTTACAAATATTAAAGGGGCACATTGATCCCCTGATCTGGTGTTGCCACCCGACCAGTGTCTCGGGGGCTACTGCATTGCTTGTTCTATGCAAAAAATCTTAAGTGTAATACAGTTTCCGAGGAGATTTTGATCCTCAGGTTGGTCGGCCGCACCCAACCTGAGTCTCGAGGACTGAGCACGCCGCTTTTTGTGTCCCGAAGTATTCTGCCGAGCTAGGACTTGATCCTTAGACCGATTTTGCAAATCAACCTGAGTCTCAGCGGCTACGGGGATCAGCGGTCTTATGTCATCCTTCAGGCGCATCTTGGGTTTTAGACCGATACATACCTTGAGGGCTACTGGCTATATATCTCGTCAGAGAATAAATTACATCAATAAAACACATTGACCAAAAATCAGCCCACGACCGAGGTGCTTAACCAGCTTGGAAGTAGTTCAACATATAGCTCGGATGCAAGTGGCTGGCTCCTTAGAGGGCATTTCCGGCATTAAGCTCGGTTAAACTCCTTCAAACTTCTTTCAACCAAGGTGATTTATGACACCTCGGATAAAGTCCGGCGTTGGAGCTCGGATACATAGTCCGGCGTTGGAGCTCGGATACAGTCCGGTGTTGGAGCTCGGATACATAGTCCAGCGTTAGAGCTGGGAAGCAGTCCGGCATTGGTGCTCGGCTGCAAAAGATACCTCGAATGCAGTCCGGCGTTGGAGCTCGGACGCAAGAGGACGTTGCCACCCGGGAACAACTTCAACAATATCAATCAAGGAGGACGTAGGGTTTACCTCCATCGAGAGGGCCCGAACCTGGGTAAAACATCGTGTCCCTTGCCTCCTGTTACCATTGATCCTAAGACGCACTGCTTGGGACCCCCTACCCGAGATCCGCCGGTTTTGACACCGACACCACCTTGATCATCCCGGTATCGCCCATTTCGTTCTCTCATGCTTGCATTAGATTTTGCTACTGTTATTGATTGCTCCTATTATGATGCACAACCTGCTTTTGTACCTGCTATTGTTACCTACCCACTTACCCTAAACTGCTTAGTATAGGTTGGATAGTGATCCATCAGAGACCCCCACCTTGTCCTTGTTGCCCCTACTTCATCATCGACAACTCGATCATCGTGATCGACGACCAGAGCCCGACACCTCACATCACATCACGCCCCTTTTTGCTGCTCGACTCTGGAGAGTTACCATCGAGTGTCGAGGGTGGAACCTCATACATCACTCTTGATGAGATCTCTGTCGTGTAGCTATTTGGTCGTGGTCAACGAGGGTGGTTCCTCCTTCACCATTCTCGATACGGCTCTGTCGTGCAACACCTCAAGTGTGAACCTCGAGGGTGGTTCCTCTTACGTTCACCTTGATGATTACATCGAGTGGAATCCTCCGAGGGTGATTCCTTGGCGTTTCCCCTTGATGTTTGTACACAAGGTTACCTTGACTTTACTTGAGACATTGGTGAAATTCGGGCGGGCCCGGAGAGCACCCGAGGAGTTGTTACGGTGGTGGCTAGCTGTTTAGCGGTATCACCCAGGATGGGGTGATAGCTCTGGACTTGTCCCAACAGCCGTCACTTCTTTTGATAATGCACTAACAGGTTTGGGTATTTGTTCTGAGTTGGCCTCTGGCCTTTACGCACTAACCACCACGCGAGAATAGTTATGGGCCTCGACGTCACAGTATCAGCCGAAGCTTTGTCAGACGTCCAGTTCAACATTGCGGCATGGCTGGGTCGGCACCATCCTATAGTGGTGGAGCCTGGACCCTCCCTGCACGCAACGACCCAGAGTGCAACGGGCGACGGGCCCAGACCCTGGAGTGCTTAGGATGTAGACCGGCGGGGACCTCTCTACCGAGCCTAGGTAGGGTTATGATGTGTTGATCTTCCGAGGCCGGGCATTGACCCTAGAAAGGTGTGTCCGGCTAGAGTGATCGAGCGTGTTGGGTAACGTGGTGCACCCCTGCAGGGATGATTATCTATTAATAGTTGTGTCCACGGTAATGGACGTTCAGACTTGTATCTTGATCTTATACAACTAGAAATGGATACTTGATATGTGATGGATATGTGGCCCCGGGATTGCTTCCTCGCAGGGAGTCGAGGAAGGATCTCTGGGCATTAATTCTACAACATGCTTGTTAATTATAAACTGCTATTCTTTACTCTTCTACATGCTGCAAGATGCTTGGAGCTGCTTGAAGATGCTAGTCTTCGATAGGCTAGGCCTTCCCCTTTATTCTGGCATTCTGTAGTTCAGCCCACAGACACAACGCTTCCATTTGATACCATTGCATACTTAGTTTCGATCTGATGCTTGCGAGTACTTTGGATGAGTACTCACAGTTGCTTTGCTACCCCTTTTCCCCCTTCTTTCTTCTTTCCGGTTGATGCAACCAGATGGTGGATCCCTGGAGCCAGATGTCACCCCATTCGACTACTACTTCTACCCCGATGATGTCTACTACTATGTGGAGACCGCCGACGGCTAGGAGTAGTTAGGAGGTCCCAGGCAGGAGGCCTTGCCTCTTCGATCGTGTTGCCTTTGTGCTAGCCTTCTTAAGGCATCCTTGTTTAACTATTGTCTATATTCAAATATTGTTGCTTCCGCTGACTCGCTTGTCTATCGAGCTTCTGTATTCGAGCCATCGAGGCCCCTTATTGGGGATATAACTGCTGAGTATAAACCACCCAGGTGGGGCTGGGTTATACCCATAATGAGTTATCCATATTCAAGCCCATGAAGACAAGGAGTATGAAACTTTACTATAGAGATTTAATGGCCCAGGGCCCAAAGGCGGGTTAGGGCCCGTAGACATAAACCGCCATATACTGTGTAACTTGTGTTGTAAGGTAGGAAAGGGTAGAAACCGAGCCGGACACGTGTATGAGCTAGCTGGGATTTTGTAAACCGCTGGGCGTCAACCTGTGTATATAAAGGGACGACCCGACGGCGGTTCAAGGACAAGAAACAACAAGATGCCTGGTCATCGAATCCCCATCAATTCCACCACAACTGGATCTTAGGCTTTTACCTTCACCGCAAGGGGCCGAACCAGTATAAACTCCCTGTGTCCTTTGTCTGGTTTAACCCCTTTAAGCTAATCTCGTTGCGATGGCTCCAGGACTAAGTCCTCACACTATGACATCTGACATGACAATTCCACGACAGTTGACACCCACCGTGGGGCTATCGCACGATGATTTCAAGTTCTTAGACGGCAATTTCTAAGGACTCAAGGGATACGCGGTAGGCCGGATGACCAAGAGTCGTGGAGGCAAGCTCTACATCGACGACGCAGGCTGGGGCCCAGATGCCGGCTCAATCGAGTATGGGTACCGGGTCCCCTTCGGAGGAATTCATGTCTTCATTGGCAAGATTGGCGAACTGGGCCCTGAGCTGGACATCTGCGCCGACCTCATCGAGACGGCTCAGCGTGCAAGCCCCGCCCGAGTTCAGCCCGCCATGAAGCGTGCGTTCATAGGATTCATCCATGGTGCAGAATCTGAACCGGTATCCGACAGAGAGACGGTTGTCTATTTAGATGGCGAATCATCCACCGGTGAGACCAAGTCATTGTACCAACTGCAAGATGGCTGGTTTGGGGGTTGTTCCGATGGCGACAGCATTCTGGACCCCCTTGAACCGCCAAACGGGGTTGAGATCTTCATGGACGGTACGCAGCCCATGCAACACTCCTCAGCTATGGTGGCAATGATTTCCAGATCGGCAGCTGGGTCAGGAGGCCCTGCGCGCCCGCCGGCTCAAGTCCTGTCCGATTTATTAGACGCCTTGAATACTTTGTTGACCATAGAGGTTAACCCGGATAATCGAGATCAGCATAACCCGGAGGTCACGAAGCTATGAGATCAGATAGCTCAGGCCAAGGAGGACATGGCTGCTGAGGAAACCAGGATGGCTGAGGAGCGGGCCGCTTTGGATGCTCAGGCACAGTGGATTCATGCAGAATCTTACCAGCTCATGGTGGATCAGAACGCTTCAAACAACGTGATGAGGAGGAGGCATCGGTCTCATCTACCGCCGATTTATGAAGCAAGGAATCTCTTTAACACGCCAGGAGCGGGAACTAGTAACCCGGCAACGGTAAACAGGGTTGAAGCACCTGGGATAGGAGCACCGGATCATCCACGGACGGCGGACCCGCCTTGACAGAACCATGACCCGCCTCAATACGTGCCAGCACCACCGGGTCATTTTTCTACCCCTTTGGATAACATGATTGTTGCGGCGTCGCGATTGGCGACTATTGCAATAGAAGGCAAGTCTCTGACAACAGTTGAGACACGACGGGGCAGAGATCTCCTTCAAATGGCTATGGTTCAGCAGCAGGCTCATTCGTATAGCCGAGACAGGATTCATTCAACCCCTCGCCCAAGCCGGAGTTACAACAGGCATATTGAGGAACCGGTTGTGTCCAACAGTGGACGGAACCATAATCCGCCCCGCAGGCCTAACCCGGCAGGAGGGGAAGCTGATGCTCAGGACGTAGTGGACCAGGGCAGAGCGCGTCGAGAAGCCGAGTTAGCTGCGTAGTATGTGGCACGTCAGCCTACTCCAGTTCGTGCAACGACTTCAGTGGAACCAGGTGTTGCTTTCAGTTCTCTGGGGTGCCGTGTCTCACCCCGGCTCTACGTAATGTGCGTCTGCCCAAGGACTTCAAGGGTCCTCGTAAAGTGCCCAATTACACTGCTGACTTACCCCCCGAGTCATGGGTCGAAAGCTATGAGATGGCGATGGAGATGTTGGATGTGGATGATGCGGCGTGTGCTAAATACTTCACCATGATGTTGGAAGGAACAACTCGCACTTGGCTGAAAAGTTTACCAGCTAACTGCATTGGGTCATGGGCCGAGTTAAAAGCCAAGTTTATCCTGAATTTCAAGGACACGTGCAAGCAGCCCATGTCGATTGTGGATTTAGCCGCATGTGTCTAAGAAGAAGGTGAATCGACAACCCATTGGGAGCACCGGGTTTCAGAAATCTTGCATTCATCGGACCGCATCAATGCCGATTCAGCAGTCTTGACGTTGGAGGGCAATTGCTGGTTCAAGCCTCTGAAGCTGAAGTTGGGACGGCTCAAGCGTCACTGCAATGACATGGGAACGCTTATGGCAGCTCTGGTTAAGTATGCCGACTCTGATAGTACCAAGGATCCCGAGTCTGATGATGAAAAGTTGGGGAAGGGAAAGAAGAACGGCGGCACCAGAGGGCAGCAGCATAACCCGGCGGGCCATGGAAACAATGGTAAGCGTAAATCGGATAATAGTTTAGATTTTGTGGCTAAGAGCAACATGCAGGATAATGGTCAGCGTCGTAAGGGTAAACCGCCCCCGCGGAGTGGAGGATCAGGTGTCAATCTTGAGAACCTGTTAAACCAGCCTTGCCCAAGGCACGGGACGCGAGAAAGGCCAGCTACGCACCTCTGGAAGGATTGCTTTATTATGCGGGAGTTCAAAAACTTGGATCTTTTCTGATATGATCAGGGACCGTCCGGCGGTTCAGGACCCGGGTCTCATGGGCCGGTTATGGTGGAGGCAGTTCTGGCTCAGGATTTCAAGGTAATCAAAGAGGACATGGCAATCAAGGTAGTCAGGGCAACCAGGGTGGTTATAATCATCAGGGGAGTCAGCAGCAGCAATAGTCAGGTTACCAGAGCACCCCAAAGCAGTTGAATAGTGGGCAGTATCATGTTTTCACCACTAGCTTGTGCAAGCGTGATCAGAAGCTTCATAAAAGGGCTGTGAACTCCGTTGAATCGGCGGTGCCCCGCTACTTGCGCTGGTCTGAATAGCCTATTGTGTGGAGTCGAGAGGATCATCCGCCCCGCATTGATAATCTGGTTCATATGGCGTTGGTGGTGGCACCTCAGGTTGGAGGGTATAAGTTCTCCAAGGTGCTCATGGATGGAGGGAGTAGTATCAACATCTTGTATTATGAAACCTTCCGTCGCATGGGATTGACAGATAAAAAATCTCAAACCGTCAAACACCGTTTTCCATTGGGTGGTGCCTGGTAAATTGGTGTATCCAGTTGGTAAGATAGCTCTGGAGGTTGCTTTTGGAGATGATCATGATTCAAGATTAGATACATTGACTTTTGAAGTGGTGAAAATCAAGAGCCCATACCATGCCTTGTTTGGACGTCCGGCTCATGCTAAGTTCATGGCAAGGCCCTGTTATGTTTATCTGCAGCTCAAGATGCCGGGTCATAAGGGGACCATCATGGTACATGGGAGCCGTAAGATTGCTTTGGAATGTGAAGAAGGTGATGTGACCTATGCTGAGTCGGTTTGTGCAACAGAGGAGTTGAAGTTCTACAAGGACAATGTTGATCCGGCGGATATGACTTCTTTGAAAAAACCAACTACACAGCATGATCTGGCCTTGAAGTTTAAATCGGCTGATGAGACTAAGTTGGTTGATTTTGTTCCTGGCGATTCATCGAGTTTAGCATTAGCGCTAACCTGGATCCGAAATAGGAAAGCGCGCTCATCGAGTTCATCTGTGAGAACCGGGACATCTTTGCATGGAAACCTTCTGACATTCCAGGTGTACCGAGGGAACTCGCTGAGCACACTCTTAATATCGATCCCAAGTTTAAACCGGTCAAGCAGCTTCTCCGCCGCTTCAATGAAGAAAGACGCAAGGCCATTGGTGAGGAGGTAGCCCGGCTCTTGGCAGCAGGGTTTATTGTGGAGTTTTTTCACCCTGAGTGGTTAGCTAACCCGGTGCTAGTACTTAAGAAGAATGGCACTTGGCATATGTGTGTGGATTACATAGATTTGAACAAGGCATGTCCAGTTGATCCCTTTGCTCTCCCTCGTATTGATCAAATTATTGATGCTATGGTGGGTTGTGAGCGTTTGAGCTTTCTGGATGCTTATTCTGGTTATCATCAGATCAAAATGGCAGTTAAGGACCAAGAGAAGACAACTTTTATAACTCCCTTTGGAGCCTTCTGCTATGTATCTATGCCTTTTGGGCTCAAGAGTGCCCAGGAAACTTATCAGCGATGTGTGCAAAATTGTCTTCATAATCAGATTGGGCGCAATGTTCATACTTATGTGGATGATATCGTGGTGAAGTCCAGGAAAGAGGAGATTTTAATAGATGATTTGAAGGAAACTTTTGATAATCTCCGGGTTTATAAGATGATGCTTAATCCGGCCAAGTGTGTTTTTGGTGTACCGGCAGGCAAGCTCTTGAGTTTTCTGGTGTCTAACAGGGGCATTGAAGCTAATCCGGAAAAGATCAAAGCTATTAGGTCTCTGGCTAAACCGGCGTGTATCAATGATGTTCAACGTCTGGCGGGTCGTATTGTAGCACTAAGCTGGTTTATCAGCCGGTTGGGAGAGAAGGCTATCCCTCTATATCAGATGATGAAAAAGACAGACAACTTTGTCTGGAGTGATGCTGCTAATGCGGCATTTGAGGATTTCAAGAAGCAGTTAGCCAAGCCACCTGTTCGTGCTACCCCCATTGATAAAGAACCATTGCTATTATATGTGCTGCTAACACCTGGGCTGTCAGCGTGGCTATTGTGGTGGAGCGTAAGGAAGCAGGTAAGGACCGGTTCAGCGGCCGGTTTATTATATCAGTGAGGTGTTTATTGAGTCGAAGCAAAGATATCCACATTGGCAGAAGCTGGTGTATGGAGTTTTTATGGCGAGCCTAAAGCTTAAGCAATAGTTTTAGGGCCATCCCATCACTATGGTCAGTTCTGCTCCTTTGGGAGATATCATCCAAAACAGGGAGGCAACTGGCCGAGTTGCTAAGTGGGCTATTGAGCTTGGACCACACGGGTTAAAAATATATGCCTCGTACGGCTATCAAGTACCAAGCGCTTGTGGACGTCATCAATGACTGGACCGAGTTGCAGGCACCGGAGGATAAACCGGATAACACGTACTGGACTATTCACTTCGACGGGTCTAGACAATTGGAGGGCTCGGGGGCTGGAGTTATTCTTACTTCCCCTCGAGGTGTCAAATTTTGCTATGTTCTTGGCTTGATGTTTCCTTGTACTAACAATGCAGCTAAGTATGAGGCCTTGCTCCATGGTCTTCGGGTGGCTAAGGAAATGAAAATAAGCGGGTAAAATGCTTTGGGGACTCCAATTTGGTGGCTCGGCAAGTCTCTGGTACTTGGGATTCCAAGGATCCACTCATGGCGGCTTATCGACGTGAGGTGGATATTATTGCTGGTCACTTCAAGGGTTACCAGGTGGAGCACATTGATGGGTGCAAAAATGAAGCGGCAGGCGCGTTAAGCCGGCTGGGGTCTCATCGTAAACCGGTGCCGCCCAATGTCTACCTTGACGTTTTGCATAACCCGTCGGTCAAGTTGCCTATAGAGGAGGATCTGGTTGTTCCTGATCCGGAGGCTCAATTGGTGGCGATTCTTCATGTTACCCCTGATTGGATGGTGCCATATTTGGCGTATATGACTAGGGGCGAGTTACCCGAGGATGAAAGTTTGGCCAGGAAGATAATCCGGTGGTCCAAGTCCATGACCATTATCAATGGTGAGTTACATCATTGCAGTGTCTCGGGGGCGTTTCAGCGTTGCGTTTCTCCTGAAGAAGGCTGTGAGATTCTACATGAGATCCACGAAGGGGATTGTGGTGATCACGCCTGTTCAAAATCTCTTGTGGCTAAGGCTTTCCAACATGGTTTCTATTGGCTAACAACTCATGCTGATGTTGAGGACTTGGTCAGGAAATGTGATGGCTGTCAGAAGTTTTCACGTCGAGCCCATGTTCCGGCTCAGGAGTTGAGGATGATTCCAATCACTTGTCCGTTTGCAACTGGGGGCTTGATATGGTAGGTCCTTTTAAGAGGTCCAAGGATAAGAAGACCCACCTTTGGCGGTTCATAAATTCACTAAATGGATAGAGGCGGAGCCAGTCAGCAAGTGTGATGCAGCCACGGAGGTTCAATTCATGAAGAAGGTGATTTTTCGCTTTGGTTCTCCACACAACATCATAATGGATAATGGCACGAACCTCTCCAAGGGTGCTATGGAGGAATTCTGTCAATGTGAGCACATCCGGCTTGATGTATCATCAGTGTCTCACCCCTAGTCTAATGGTCAAGCGGAGAGAGCTAATCAAGAAATCCCGAAGGGCATCAAGCCCCGGCTTATGATTCCTTTGCAGAGGACGCTGGGTTGCTGGGTGGAGGAGTTACCTTCTGTATTGTGGAGCATTAATACCACCCCCAATCGATCTACGGGTTATATGCCTTTCTTCATGGTTTACGGGGCGGAAGCAGTTCTCCCCAGTGACATTCGCCATAACTCGCCTCGAGTGGTAGCTTATGTTGAAGCGGACAACGAACAAGCACACCAAAATGCATTGGACCTGTTAGATGAAAAACGGGACATAGCGTCAGTTCGTTCGGCGATTTATCAGCAAGATCTGCGGCGTTATCACAGCCGCTGGGTTAAAACCAGAGCTTTTCAAGAAGGCGACATAGTGCTCCGGCTTATCCAGGATCAGACCGATATGCACAAGTTATCCCCACCTTGGGAAGGATCCTTTGTGGCCAGCAAGAATCTGAACAACGGGTCATACTACCTTATCGATGTTTGAGAGCACAAAGACTCACGCAAATCGGAGGAGGAGACCCGCCGGCCGTGGAATAGTGCTCATCTTGGGCCTTACTATACCTGAGCCATATTCTTGACAATGTATATATTATGACCAACGATGTGATTCAATGTCACAGGTATGATAAATTTCATATTTTCTTAAAGGTACAGCCTTGGTTATAAACCCTGGTTTTGTGTTGGGTGTTATGACCCGTGTGGCGATAAACCGCCATGACACTTTAAACTTGTTACATGCAGAAACAGGATTGAATAAAGCTGCTAAGGATCATAAGCAGACATAGCATAATCACGACGGATTAACAGTATTATGCAAAGTGAATATGCATGATGGCATAGCAGACCAAGTGTTTAAACTAGCCTATTACAAGGCGCTTTGATGCCCCAAAAGGATAATTGTTTATCACACGGATTGCAGTATGCAGAAGCTAAACCGGCCTCCGGATCATGATTCTTCACCAGGCTGACTTGAAGGTTGTGGATCATCCTGCGCCGTTTTATCCTCCTCCTCTTCACCCAGTGGCTGGAAGTCAATGTGTAACACCCATGATGTGGCTATATCTCCCACGTGTCGAAGCACGACTTAGAGGCATAAACGCATTGTGGTTTTGTCGCAAGAAGGGTCATCTTCACACAATGCCATGTAATGAACAAGACTGGGATAAAGAGTTGGCTTACAATCGCCACTTCACACAATGAACATATAGTAAATCATACATCATTCAGAGTACACACATAGTCCGACTACGGACGAAGCCAAAAGAAAAGAAGATAACCCAACTGCTAGATCCCCGATCGTCCCAACTGGGCTCCACTACTCATCACCAAGAAATAAAACATAGCAAAAACTAAGATCTTCGTTGAGCTCCCATCTGAGCTCGGTTGCATCATCTGCACTGGTATCATCGGCACCTGCAACTGTTGTGATAGTATCTGGTGAGTCACAAGGACTCAACAATCTCAAAACCCGCGAGATCAAGACTATTTAAGCTTATGGGAAAGGAAGGGGTGAAGTGGTGAGGTTGCAGCAGCGACTAAGCATATATGATGGCTAACATGCGCAAATAAGAGCGAGAAGAGAAGCAAATGGAATGGTCGTGAAGCTAGCAATGATCAAGAAGTGATCTTGAACTCCTACTTACGTCAAACATAACCCAAAACCGTGTTCACTTCCCGGACTCCGCCGAAAAGAGACCATCACGGCTACAATGCTGTTGATGTATTTTAAAGAGGTCAAGTGTCAAGTTATCTACAACCGGACATTAACAAATTCCCATCTGCCTATAACCGCAGGCACGGCTTTCAAAAGATTATACCTTGCAGGGGTGTCCCAACTTAGCCCATGATAAGCTCTCGCGATCAACGAAGGATATACCTTCTCCCAGGAAGACCCGATCAGACTCGGAATCCCGGTTTACAAGACATTTCGACAATGGTAAAACAAGACTAGCAAAGCCTCCCGCTGTGCTGACAAATCCCGATAGGAGCTGCACATATCTCGTTCTCAGGGCACACCGGATTGTCCAAACTTCCGGTAGGCCAGCCCAGAGTTGCCCCTGGTGGCCACCGGCGGCTGACAAGTTGGACCAACACTCACAACGAGCACTGGCCCGGGGGGGTAAAATAAAGATGACCCTTGAGTCTGCAGAACCCAAGGGAAAAAGGCTTAGGTAGGCAAATGGTAAAACCAAGGTTGGGCCTTGCTGGAGGAGTTTTATTCAAAGCGAACTGTCAAGGGGGTCCTATAAATCACCCAACCGCGTAAGGAACGCAAAATCCGGGAACATAATACCGATATGACGGAAACTAAGGCGGCAAGAGTGGAACAAAACACCAGGCATAAGGCCGAGTCTTCCACCCTTTACCAAGTATATAGATGCATTAATAATATAAGAGATATTGTGATATCCCAACATAATCCTGTCCATCATGAAGCAATCTTCAACTTCACCTGTAACTAACAGCGCTATAAGAGGGGCTGAGCCAAAGCGGTAACATAGCCAAACAACGGTTTGCTGGAAGGGAGAAAAGGTTAGAGGCTGACATGGCCATTTGGGAGGCATGGTAAACAAGTGATAGGTAGCGCAGCATAGCGATAGAACGAAGCAACTAGCAAGCAAAGATAGAAGTGATATCGAGGGTGATGGTCATCTTGCCTGAAATCCCGCAAGGAAGAAGAACGAGTCCATGAAGAAGACAAACGAACGTAGTCGAACGAATCCTCACAACTCCGGAACGAAACCGAAGCTAACGAGAGAAGCAAACCGGAAAGAATCAAACAACATGGTAAACACACAAGCATAATCATGGCATGATGCACAATCAAGTATGATGCATATCCGGTTTAATGAGGCATGGCATGGCAATATGCACAAACAACACTACAAGTTAAGTGGAGCTCCATATGCAACGGGTTGCATATTGACGGAACACCACATCAATTATTTAGTTCTCTCTCGGTTAGGTTACCAAACAATTTTATGAAAACGTTAACATGAGCATGATACGAGGCATTTGTCACCGTGGTGGAACGAAAGGGGTGCCACGGCAACGATAACGAAAATGGTGCCACGGCAACATTCCGGTCCCGGTAGCTCAAGGAGATACCGGTGCAAAAGGAAGTGTGACGTGAGCGAGTCATGCAAGATGGTGGGGTGATCCCGTATTCCGGGTTCCCACGGGACGGTGGCATGGCAAAGAGCGACAATTCGGACGCGGTGCACACACAAGCATCTCATACAACACATATTCATTCGGTCCACGGTTGATCGTCTCGGGGCTTATACCTTCGAAGCGTGCGTTTTCGGAGGGGTTCGGGTTCGGTACGATGTAGAGGAAGTAGTCGTTCACGGGTCGTCGTGAGAAGTAGTTGTTCTCGTTTCGTAGTCGTACATGTCGGCGGTAGTGGAAGTAGTTGTACTCGTGTCGTAGTGGAAGTAGTGGTGCTATCGGTCATCGGCGACGGTAGTTGTACATGGCAATCGTAGTGGAACTTGGTGTGTCCAAGGTCTTCGGCGTAGTGGTACACGGCGACGGTAGTGGTAGACGTGGTAGATGAACTTGGCGATCCGATGGGGTACTTGACGAAATCCACCTCGGATGGAGTCGTACACGTGTCCTCGTCTTCGTGGAGGTCCCGGGTCTACGGAGGCATGGGGCTGGGCCTTGGAGGCAGCTGGAGGCGCGGTCAACGCGCTCGGGAGTGATGCAGGCGCACGAGGTCACAGCATGCAGGGAAAGCAGAGGATGCAGCGGCGCGGTGGAACTTGGGGGCGCCAGCGATGGCGGCGCTTGGCGCGATGCAGGGCTCCGACAGGCGTCAGAGAGGCTGGCAGGAGGCGGGACGAGCAGGGTGACGCGGATCCCGTCGATCCCCACTGAGATCGAAGACTGGCGGCAAGAGTTTCGGCGAGGAACCCGATGGAACTCGCGCTCCCGCGAGCTACTGCTCGTTGCCGGCCGGACGGAGATGGGTGGCCTCGGGACGACGGGGACTCGTCGGGGCAGGGAGGAGCAGCAAGGCGGGACGGTGGAGACTGGCCGGCCAGGAGTCGAGGCGGCGCAGCTCCTGCTCGGCGTGGAGGACGACGGCATCGGGCGCCATGGTGGGCTCGCGGTGGAGGCAGGGAAGGAGCCGCGCGAGGGAGGAGGTAGAGGCCTGCGGCGACAGAGCTTGGCGGCGGAGAAGCTTGGGCGCGGGACGATGGGCTGGTGGCGTTTCTGAGGAGCAGGAGAAGGGGAGGCGAAGGCGCGGGGAGCTCCTCTCCCTGGATGGATGCGGCATCGAGGGAGAGAGCGAGGGAGATGGGATCAGGCGCAGGCGGCGCACGATGGGGAACGAGGGAAAGGGGGGATCGAGCGATGCTCTCCCTGCGGCTAGGGTTAGAGGGGCTAGGTGGGCCGGCTTGGTTGCGGATGGGCCTTGGAGGCTGGATGGGTCGGCCCAGGTGGAGAAAGAAGTGGCCAGAGGCCTGTCTGGGCTCTCTCTCTCCTTCATATTCTTTAGCAGAAAAGAATTAGAGAGAAGAAAAGAAGAGAGGGTTAGGGAAAGAATTTGAGCATGAGGTTAATTTTCCCGGACTCGCAAAAATATGCTCGTTCCGAGAAAATAGAAAAGGCCATGATTGAAAGATTTCAATTCAAACTCATTTGAATTTAATTCAAATGGGTTTGAACTAGGACTTGATAAAAGGAAGGTCCAAAAATGTTCGGATTTTTGGTGGAGCTCCGGAAAATGATGAAATAATACATGGCAAGGTTGGAGACCAAGAATTAAGATAACAACAGCATTGGGATAATTTGCAAGTGTGTTATGGTGATTTCCAAATTAAGGAAATATTTAATATAGCTCCCTAATAATATTGAGAGGCTTTAATATGTTATAAAGAGAAATCACCATGTGAATCCCTCGATTTAAATGGACCAAAGATCCATACGATTTTATTTAGAAGAGTTTTAAAAATTAAATGACATGATGGCATGATGACATGATGCAATGCAAGAGATGACATGATGAATGCACAAACAAAACAAATCACACGACAAAACTCAGAGTAGCTGGAAGTCTTCTGGAGCGTCGGTCTCGGGGCGTTACAACACTCCACCACTACAAGAGGATCTCGTCCCGAGATCTAGGATGGCACCGGAGGGAAGCGGAAGAGGAAGAGAAGAGGTAAAACTAAGTTGCTTCTTTGACAAATAAGTGAAAACAAAGAACCTCGAGAGGTTGAAAAGTTGAAAGAGAGAACACAATAGAGAGCACTGCGGTAAAAAATAGAAACAACGAACACCATGTGAACCTTGGAGGTTGCAAAGCTATGAATGACGAGTACAATGGACAAGAAGGAATTGAAAACACTCTGGTTGAAAGGAGATAAACAAGGAACAAAGAAGAACAAATTCGGACAACACTCCGGTTGAAAAGAGATGCAAGACTTGATAAGATGAAAAAACTTGAAACATAACACAACACTCCGGTTAAATGGATAAGCAAGAAAATGACATGAACTTGACAAAACGACGTGATGGGTGAAGAGCACAACATCACAATGCCTCCGGAAGAAATGAAAAAAATGGAATGGAATGAACGGAGGAAAACTTGATCTTGAAAGAGAATGCTTACAGGAAATGCTAGAACGGAGTTGTTGGATTATCAACAACGAAAGGATAAGCTTGTTGAGGGCTTATGGAAAACATCTAAAAATTATGAGGTGACAACCGGCCACTAACGGAAACAATTTTTTGCTTGAGATCAACGAAGAGATGAAAAACTTCTTTTGCCGAGAGGATAGGAGAAAACTTGGATCATTGATAAGCACCACAAATAGCAACATTCCTTTGGGAAGGCTTTAGGTGAAATCTATACCAAGATAACTCCAACGAAGAGATTGATGGATTTAAAATACCTCGTTCTTGACAACATGTGAATCATGAAACATGAATGGAAATTGTCAAGAATGATATAACACAACCTCAAAAGATAAGGTAGAAAGAATTGCACTTTGGAATGCAAGATGAAGAATGCTTGAACTCCTCTGAAAAGAATCTTGATGAACACTTCGAGAAGGAATTAAATCCTTGATGAACCATCATGTTGAGCCTCCATGAAGAACTCCGATAATAAAAGGATGATAAAAAGAAAAGGGAAGTTGAAAACACAAGGTGAAGCCTTGCGGTGATTTAGAAGGAGCTTCACGATGATATAACTGAGAGAACTTGGAACTCCGGAAAAGAACATATGAAACACATGAAACCGAGAATGAGATATGATGAACAACTTTGAAAAGAAGAAACTAGATCACTTGGATGAAACAATAATGAGAATTACGTTATGCGCATCCTTCACCAATTTAAATTGATGACAAGTAACGGATTTGGCATACTACTTATTCTCGTAGAAAGAATTAAGAGAGATATAGCGCAAACTTGGAAGGTCTTCAACGAACCACCGGTAGGATTTGGAAACAACAAATATTTGATATGATAACGAAGGAAGTGAAATCTTGAACGAACCACCGTAATAATTGAAAAAGAAAGTAGCAAAGGTACAATTCACCGAGAAGAATTGGAAACGAATGAAGATACTTGAGGGGATTTAGATACAAGAGAATGAAGAGATCATGAACTGATTAGAGGATATTAGAACGATGCACCGGAAGAATTCAAGAACGAGAGTTGAAAGCTAAGGCTGAGAATGAAAAATTCTGAGATGATGGCCTTCGGAGGAAAGAAATGGAAACAACTCATGAAATGCTCCGGATGGTAAGAAAATAATTCTCACAATCGAAAACAATTATGTGAGGAAGGCATAATGCTAGAACCATGAATCTCTGGAAGAACGGGTAAGGATTTAAGAGGAACTCTTCTTCGGTCTTCAAATGTTGAGAATGATGACAAGAACCACCAAAATTGTTGAGGCACTTCGGAACAAAGAAGAATAGAAATGATGAACCAACGATGAAAATATTTTGAAAGCGATCTTGGAGAAAGAATATGACTGATGAAAATTCATTCTTACGTCACACTTTGAAAAGAATTTGGGAATGACTCCGAGAAAATTAGAAGAGTC
Organism: Triticum aestivum; assembly: GCF_018294505.1. NCBI lineage: Eukaryota > Viridiplantae > Streptophyta > Magnoliopsida > Poales > Poaceae > Triticum > Triticum aestivum. The sequence goes on from NC_057798.1 coordinate 248,586,380, forward strand.
GGGTAATATCCTAGAAAAAGACCTGTGGGTTAGGGCCCACTCGAAAGGAAAACACCGTTGAACGATTGATTGAAAGGGGGGATTGTGCCGGTTGAATTACATGACTTGAATGAGATAATAATCTCCAAATAGCTTGAACGGATTGAGAATGGAAAAACGAGCCTTCTGAGAAATATTCAACACTCGAGAACGAAGGAATAGCGAGAATTGAATGATTAAGAGATACACCGGCATAAGAAAGCACTTGAAATGAGAAAAAGAATATGATCAACACCGAAAGCTTGAATTAAATCCACCGGAGAAGAATACGAGAATGAAGAATGATGAACTTGAAGCTCGTGAGCATCTTCACAAGGGATCACCGGATCAGAACATTGATTGAAAAGGTTGAAGTGACTTCACATGAATAAATGGATACATGATTAAAATATATGAGTCCTTGAAGAAAATGGTGGGAGGGTGGGGAAAACAAAGACAACTTGGGACGGTTGAAACAAACACCGGTGAGAAAACTTAAAATTGATCTTGCAGATGTTGCAAATGATCGGATCCACTTGAAGAGAAGCACGCTGGGAGGAAAAAATTGACATGACAATCTCGATGATCAAGAAGGATTAGTGTTCACATAGCAATATGAGAACACCGTTTAGGAAAGGTATGGATTCAACATTTGACTTCGAAGCAACTCGAATACCACATATAAAACAAAACAAAGGGTTTGGCTTGCAGAATAAGACGGAACAAACATATGATAGAGATTTCATCCGAATTTTTCGTGGTGGGGCCCACACGGGCTCGATCGTACAGCACCATCATGTACAACGCAGTGCACATGACATACGAAGTGTCCCCGAACCAACATAGCCAAGGGTTCTTTAAGACACAACGAGACCATTGTAAAAACGACCGTGGAAAGGCGGACCACTAGACGTCAAACCCCAATCTCATATCATGCATCTGTCGAAAAGATATTCTAGGAGCTACTTGAATTCCCACCTATAAAACTCCCAAAACTTTCTGGTTATGCAATCTGGTGTTGGGGATACAGGGGAAGCAATATATATCTCACCCAAAACTAACAATCCCTACATCCAAGCTGTATCCATCCGTCAACACATAACCAAGAAACTTTCGGAAATCATGTACCTCAACCTTCGAAAAGCATCCGTTATACGAGCTATGGCAATACTCCCAAACTCCCGCCCCAGTACTGGGTGGCGTCGAGGTTATCTCACCAACAACTGCATAAAAGAGATTTTCGATGTTGGCAAAACTCAGGTATTCCAGAACTGCAACGATAAAATTATGATGACAACACCTCGGAGCTCAACTCCCCGGGTCAATGCCACATAAAAGACAGGAGGCACCAAGAACAATGTTCTCGTCACAAAACCATCGGAATGATTCCAAGATACCCGCGTGATCCTAAAAAACTTTTAGTGAAATTTGAGGAGAGGAAAGTCAAAACATCTACGTCAGGAGACCTCACCAGAGCGACGAAGGTACTGAGGAGTAAAAAGAATCCTACTCTCCGATATATATAATCCTAAGACTCAAAACATTCTTTTTGTTCTAGACTCAACAACGCCAGCAAACAATCAAGCAGGGGGCTCCTAAGTCGGGGATGGCTCTGATTACCAACTTTTAACACCCATGATGCGGCTTTATCTCCCACGTGTCGAAGCACAACTTAGAGGCATAACCGCATTGTGGTTTTGTCGCAAGAAGGGTCATCTTCACACAATCCCATGTAATGAACAAGACTGGGATAAAGAGTTGGCTTACAATCGCCACTTCACACAATGAACATATAGTAATTCATACATCATTCAGAGTACACACATAGTCCGACTACGGACGAAGCCAAAAGAAAAGAAGATAACCCAACTGCTAGATCCCCGATCGTCCCAACTGGGATCCACTAAACATCATCAAGAAACAAAACATAGCAAAAACTAAGATCTTCGTTGAGCTCCCATCTGAGCTCGGTTGCATCATCTGCACTGGTATCATCGGCACCTGCAACTGTTGTGATAGTATCTGGTGAGTCACGAGGACTCAGCAATCTCAAAACCCGCGAGATCAAGACTATTTAAGCTTATGGGAAAGGAAGGGGTGAAGTGGTGAGGTTGCAGCAGCGACTAAGCATATATGATGGCTAACATGCGCAAATAAGAGCAAGAAGAGAAGCAAACGGAATGGTCGTGAAGCCAGCAATGATCAAGAAGTGATCCTGAACTCCTACTTACGTCAAACATAACCCAAAACCGTGTTCACTTCCCGAACTCCGTCAAAAAGAGACCATCATGGCTACACACGCTGTTGATGTATTTTAAAGAGGTCAAGTGTCAAGTTATCTACAACCGGACATTAAGAAATTCCCATCTGCCTATAACCGCATGCACGGCTTTCGAAAGTTTATACCCCGCAGGGGTGTCCCAACTTAGCCCATGATAAGCTCTCGCGATTAACGAATGATATACCTTCTCCCAGGAAGACCCGATCAGACTCGGAATCCCGGTTTACAAGACATTTCGACAATGGTAAAACAAGACCAGCAAAGCCTCCCGCTGTGCCGACAAATCCCGATAGGAGCTGCACATATCTCGTTCTCAGGGCACACCGGATTGTCCAAACTTCCGGTAGGCCAGCCCAGAGTTGCCCCTGGTGGCCACCGGCGGCTGACAAGTTGGACCAACACTCACAACGAGCACTGGCTCGGGGGGGTAAAATAAAGATGACCCTTGAGTCTGCAGAACCCAAGGGAAAAAGGCTTAGGTAGGCAAATGGTAAAACCAAGGTTGGGCCTTGTTGGAGGAGTTTTATTCAAAGCGAACTGTCAAGGGGGTCCCATAAATCACCCAACCGCGTAAGGAACGCAAAATCCGGGAACATAATACCGATATGACGGAAACTAAGGCGGCAAGAGTGGAACAAAACACCAGGCATAAGGCCGAGTCTTCCACCCTTTACCATGTATATAGATGCATTAATAATAGAAGAGATATTGTGATATCCCAACATAATCCTGTCCATCATGAAGCAATCTTCAACTTCAGCTGCAACTAACAGTGCTATAAGAGGGGCTGAGCCAAAGCGGTAACATAGCCAAACAACGGTTTGCTGGAAGGGAGAAAAGGTTAGAGGCTGACATGGCCATTTGGGAGGCATGGTAAACAAGTGATAGGTAGCACAACATAGTGACAGAACGAAGCAACTAACAAGCAAAGATAGAAGTGATATCGAGGGTTATGGTCATCTTGCCTGAAATCCCGCAAGGAAGAAGAACGAGTCCATGAAGAAGACAAACGAACATAGTCGAACGAATCCTCACAACTCCGGAACGAAACCGAAGCTAACGAGATAAGCAAACCGGAAAGAAGCAAACAACATGGTAAACACACAAGCATAATCATGGCATGATGCACAATCAAGTATGATGCATATCCGGTTTAATGAGGCATGGCATGGCAATATGCACAAACAACACTACAAGTTAAGTGGAGCTCCATATGCAACGGGTTGCATATTGACGGAACACCACATCAATTATTTAGTTCTCTCTCGGTTAGGTTACCAAACAATTTTATGAAAACGTTAACATGAGCATGATACGAGGCATTTGTCACCGTGGTGGAACGAAAAGGGTGCCACGGCAACGATAACGAAAATGGTGCCACGGCAACATTCCGGTCCCGGTAGCTCAAGGAGATACCGGTGCAAAAGGAAGTGTGACGTGAGCGAGTCATGCAAGATGGTGGGGTGATCCCGTATTCCGGGTTCCCACGGGACGGTGGCATGGCAAAGAGCGACAATTCGGACGCGGTGCACACACAAGCATCTCATACAACACATATTCATTCGGTCCACGGTTGATCGTCTCGGGGCTTATACCTTCGAAGCGTGCGTTTTCGGAGCGGTTCGGGTTCGGTACGATGTAGAGGAAGTAGTCGTTCACGGGTCGTCGTGGGAAGTAGTTGTTCTCGTTTCGTAGTCGTACATGTCGGCGGTAGTGGAAGTAGTTGTACTCGTGTCGTAGTGGAAGTAGTGGTGCTATCGGTCATCGGCGACGGTAGTTGTACATGGCAATCGTAGTGGAACTTGGTGTGTCCAAGGTCTTCGGCGTACATGACAATCAAGTATGATGCATATCCGGTTTAATGAGGCATGGCATGGCAATATGCACAAACAACACAACAAGTTAAGTGGAGCTCAATATGCAACGGGTTGCATATTGACGGAACACCACATCAATTATTTAGTTCTCTCTCGGTTAGGTTACCAAACAATATTAAATGTTGTTACGCATGGCAAGAGGTGAAGCATAATTGAACGAACTATTTAGGCAAGTTTAAATGAGGCCGGAAATAACAAACAACAATTCCGGAAAATCCCCATATGTCATTTAGTAGTTTAATGCAAACACAGTTTTAAGCATTTTAATTGTTGTTATCATGATGCGGATGACATATGCAAGTTTATGCAATTTTATGAAAACGTTAACATGAGCATGATACGAGGCATTTGTCACCGTGGTGGAACGAAAGGGGTGCCACGGCAACGATAACGAAAATGGTGACACGGCAACATTCCGGTCCCGGTAGCTCATGGAGATATCGGTGCAAAAGGAAGTGTGACGTGAGCGAGTCATGCAAGATGGTGGGGTGATCCCGTATTCCGGGTTCCCACGGGACAGTGGCATGGCAAAGTGCGACAATTCGGACGCGGTGCACACACAAGCATCTCATACAACACATATTCATTCGGTCCACGGTTGATCGTCTCGGGGCTTACACCTTCAAAGCGTGCGTTTTAGGAGCGATTCGGGTTTGGTACGATGTAGAGGAAGTAGTCGTTCACGGGTCGTTGTGGGAAGTAGTCGTTCTCATTTCGTAGTCGTACATGTCGACGGTAGTGGAAGTAGTTGTACTCGTGTCGTAGTGGAAGTAGTGGTGCTATCGGTCATCGGCGACGGTAGTTGTACACGGCAATCGTAGTGGAACTTGGGGGCGCCGGCGACGGCGGCGCTTGGCGCGATGCAGGGCTCTGGCAGGCGTCAGAGAGGCTGGTAGGAGGCGGGACGAGCAGGGTGATGCGGATCCCGTCGATCCCCACCGAGATCGAAGACTGGCGGCAAGAGTTTCGGCGGGGAACCCGATGGAACTCGCGCTCCGGCGAGCTACTGCTCGTTGCCGGCCGGACGGAGGTGGGTGGCCTCGGGACGACGGGGACTCGTCGGGGCAGGGAGGAGCAGCAAGGCGGGACGGTGGAGACTGGCCGACCAGGAGTCGAGGCGGCGCAGCTCCTGCTCGGCGTGGAGGACGACGGCTACGGGCGCCATGGTGGGCTCGCGGTGGAGGCAGGGAAGGAGCCGCGCGAGGGAGGAGGTCGAGGCCTGCGGCGACAGAGCTTGGTGGCGGAGAAGCTTGGGCGCGGGACAATGGCCTGGTGGCGTTTCTGAGGAGCAGGAGAAGGGGAGGCGAAGGCGCGGGGAGCTCCTCTCCCTGGCTGGATGCGGCATCGAGGGAGAGAGCGAGGGAGATGGGATCGGGTGCAGGCGGCGCACGATGGGGAACGAGGGAAAGGGGGGATCGAGCGATGCTCTCCCTGCGGCTAAGGTTAGAGGGGCTAGGTGGGCCGGCTTGGTTGCGGATGGGCCTTGGAGGCTGGATGGGTCGACCCAGGTGGAGAAAGAAGTGGCCAGAGGCCTGGCTGGGCTCTCTCTCTCCTTCATATTCTTTAGCAGAAAAGAATTAGAGAGAAGAAAAGAAGAGAGGGTTAGGGAAAGAATTTGAGCATGAGGTTAATTTTCCCGGACTCAGAAAAATATGCTCGTTCCGAGAAAATAGAAAAGGCCATGATTGAAAGATTTAAATTCAAACTCATTTGAGTTTAATTCAAATGGGTTTGAACTAGGACTTGATAAAAGGAAGGTCCAAAAATGTTCGAATTTTTGGTGGAGCTCCGGAAAATGATGAAATAATACATGGCAAGGTTGGAGACCAAGAATTAAGATAACAACGGCATTGGGATAATTTGCAAGTGTGTTATGGTGATTTCCAAATTAAGGAAATATTTAATATAGCTCCCTAATAATATTGAGAGGCTTTAATATGTTATAAAGAGAAATCACCATGTGAATCCCTCGATTTAAATGGACTGAAGATCCATACGATTTTATTTAGAAGAGTTTTAAAAATTAAATGACATGATGGCATGATGACATGATGCAATGCAAGAGATGACATGATGAATGCACAAACAAAACAAATCACACGACAAAACTCAGAGTAGCTGGAAGTCTTCTGGAGTGTCGGTCTCGGGGCGTTACACAATGGTTGCCCAGTCAATCCCAGTTAAGGCTTGGAAGGTAGCTTCATCACTTATAAGGGTGGACGGTTCAACATCAGGGCGTAGGTATGCTTACGGATTAGCGTGATAAGATTTTGCACATCATAAGTCGGTGCGTTAACCCATTTGTTGTTGGCATCATAAATCGTCTGGTAAAATGACAAATCAGTGTCTTCAGCCAGTTTGCTTGCCAGTGGACGCATTTCCCTCGTCAGGGCCCTGAGGTCGTCATTATCAAAATCTGACCCATCCTCTTTTTGGCCTGGATAGCCGTTTCCAATATCTTCCGGATCAAGGTCAGATATCCATGACTTGGCCCAAGTCAATGCAGTAAGAACACCGGCCCTAGCAGCTGATTTCTTCAATTCCTCAAGCCGGGCAGGCATCATAGATAATTTTTCCAACGTTTCCTTGATTAAAGTTGGGGGAGGTTTATTATGTGAAGCTGTGCAGATGACCCGTTGAACGCTGGTGTATAATTGCTCTATCAGTGTATAAGCAGCCGTTAGTTTTTTGCGCATATCTGAGCCAAGATGAGTAACGCGGCTACCTGCAATGGTCAAAATATTAGTAAACTGGTAGTTTCATGGATGTTGCTTATTTAAAACTTATGAAGAGGATATTTACCGAAGACAACAGTGGTCATAACATTGATTTGTCGTTTCAAGCCAGTCAGTTCTTCTACTACCGGATTAAGGGCTGCCTCAGCATGCTCTGCCCGCTTTAGCAGAGTTGTTTTTTCAGTATCCCATCCCGCCCGTTCGCTTTTAAAGTTGTCCTTCAGTTGTTCCATGGATGTTAAAGCGCTGGTCAGCTCTTCTTTAGCCTTGGAAGTTTGTGCTTGCTGGGACTTGACATTTTCTTGAAGGTCGGCTATTTGAGATTCCTTTTTTCTCAGATCAGCCTAGAAGAGACATTTAATAAGTTGGTAGTGCATATTTGAAGTCCCAAGCACATAACAAGTTATACACTTGGCACTTGGGGGCTAATGCATATTGCTTCTTATCAACTGTCATTTTAAGTCCCAAGCACACAACAAGTTATACACTTGGCACTTGGGGGCTAATGTATATTTGCTCAAATCAAGGTTATGGTTTTTTCCTCCTCAATCGGATTACAAAGATGATTATCAAGAATTTTGGAAGCTTCATGATAGAAAGGTACAGGTTCTTCCTAAAGGTATAAACTGGTCCCTGGGGGCTACGCAAGAAAAATTAAATATTGTTCTACTACAAGTCCCGGTTCACATTAATATTATGAACCGGCCCTTGGGGGCTACTGGAATTGGTAGTCTAAGCCGGTCATAAGGAAAACAACTTATGCAGAGTGTGTGATATTTACCTCATACGGCTCCTTCATCAGGCCCACTAAACTGGCTTCATACTCGCGGCTTGTGTACATGCGGTTTAAGAATCCATAATGAACGTCTTGGGTGTTGAGGTGGGCTTAGCTTGATAAATCTGTTTTCCACTTGCCCTTGTCCATAGCAGAAAGTTCTTCCTTGGCACTATGCTTTGATAAAGCGATAGGAATGCCAGGGGAGGTGTAATCAATGCCAGTAACGACAACATCGTTATCAGCACCTTTAGCCGGGCTTGGCGGATCATCAGCATGAGCCGATGGATCAATATCCATGTGCTCGACTTCAGTTGCTTGATCCGGCAGCGACGGGCCATCAGGAATATTGTCAACATCTGGATGTGACGGTTTAGGAGTTTTATAACGTTTCATCCCGATTGGGGTCTTCAGCCGGTTTGCTCACTTTGGCCTTCTTGCTGGCTATGGCCCTGGAAACAATACGTATGCATCAGAACAGTGCAAGGATAAAAAGTTTAAAGGTTTTGACGGGTTAGCAACATCTGCTCCCCCAGGAACCGTTTTAAGGGTTGGAAGCTTCATCCCTATTGATTCGCCAGAAGTTGAATGGGAGGTTCCCTGGTAATTTGAGTTAGACAGATTAAGAGGATATCAGAAATAACCCGCCCTGGGATAAGGTATATCAGAAGTACAAGAGACCTCTTGGCGGCGTTTACGAACCGGAGTGTCCGGTAAACCGGAGGAAGTAATCACTTGGCCGCTATGCTGAGTTGTGTGGCGAGCTTCATGCTACTGTGTCTTCAAAAGAAAGTGCGGATCCAAATAATCTAGAGCATGTGAAAATCTTACTTTCCAGACTGCTTGACGGGTTTTCGGGGTTGGAAGAGGATCTGAGTCGGAAGAAATAATAATTACCTCTACATCACCAGCACTGCTAGCCTCTACGTCATCCTGATAATGATCATTGTCAATGAGGTGTATGAAAAAAGAACCAAGAGAATCAAGTTGTACCTCTGACTCTGGATCATCAAGCTCTTCATCATTGGGCAGGTCAGGGGATTCAATGGTTTTCTTTTTCGCAGGTTTCTTCGTAACTTTGGTCTTAGTGCAAGGTGTTTTCGCCGGTTTATCCTGCGGCTTCGCCAGTTTATCATGCAGTTTCCTCTTCCAGAACGGATCATCACCCTGTAGAGATGAACAACAAGTTATAAAGAAATATTTAAGAGGGGTCGGACTAAGACAAGAATGATGCCATTCTTATAGTTGGCGGTTTATTGGAAACATAGAAAGGGCTGAGCCCTATCTTGCTGCACTTAGACACCGGTTCATGTAGCATCTTCTTGACAGATTCAGTAATCTCCTCATCAGTTAGCTGAATATCAATATGCTGCTAAGGATCTTTGACATTTCCTATGTTCTCGCACATTAAACCGGTGCGACGGCTTAAGGGCAAGATACCCCAATAGACCCAACAACGGACAAAGTCAATGCGGGTTAAACCATTCGCCATAAAGGCTCGGAGCTTTGAAAGTTGTGGTGCATATTTATCTCGTTCCTTTGTAGTGAGTCATTGGGGAACTAGATGTGTATTGGTAAGCCGGTGAGCACGATAACCCGGTAGAGGTTTTTCGTCAGCTGGAGCTGTGTTTTGACAATAAAACCAAGTATGATTCCAATCTTTTGGGTGGCTATGATGCTTAGCATGAGGGAAGTTGACATCTTTCCTTTTCTAAATTGAAACTCCGCCAAGTTCAGTGTTGGGACCATCCGAAAATTCAGTATGGCGGTTTAAGTAAAAGAAGTCTCTGAATAACTCAACAGTAGGTTCTTCTTGCAGATAAGCCTCGCAAAATACTTGAAAATTGCAAATATTGGACACGGAGTTCGGTCCAATATCTTGAGGGCAGATTTGGAAGCTAGCAAGCATGTCACGGAAGACTTTTGATCCGGAAGGGCTAAACCCTTGACTCGGATGATCAGCAAACACAATCACCTCTACATCCTTGGGTAAGGAGGATTTTCTGGACCGGGGACCCTCTAGTGGATGATTTCTTTACTCGCTAAAGCGACGGTTGCAACACACCCGTTCAACTGTTCTTCTGTAACCCGGGAAGGAACCCAGTTGCAAGCATAAAATTGTTTGGCCATTTCAATGAAAAGCTGGAAAAAGATCAATGCCTGGTTAAGATTCGTGACTGACAAGTATAATGCGTCGCAAGGTCGTAGGGAGAAGATGTTGAGGCATATATACATATTAAACCAGATTCTGACATTTGCAGGGTTATAGAAATGACGAATCGGCGGTTTAAGAGAGGGCTAATGGTACCTGGTAGGTTATAATTTTCTAAAAGTTAAACCGCCTACATTGGTATGGAGGTACATATCTGAAATAGCTAAGTGATGAAAAAACAGGATTCACAAGTTGACATTACAAATCTGGATCTACCGTGTGTCCGAAAATGGAAAAATATTCAGGGTTAAATGTTCTGGCATTGGAATAGTTGAAGGATCCAGATGGGGTTTTTTCTACTTAAATGAGATGCACTGATGGAAAGGAAGAATCATGGCTATTTCTATATAGGATAAATATCAAGGTCTAAATCAAGAACTGTTGCGCAGAAACGGATAATGACGAATACTGATGAATACTGATGGATACAGAAACCCTAATGACAGATCTAGGTTGGAAGGAAAGAAGACTTATTGGTGTCACAGGAGCAGCGGAGGGGCACCACGATTCACTGGTAAGCTCAGGGTGATGCAGCGGCCGGAGTTGAGGTTGAGGACGAAGACTTGGCGGCGGCAGCTAAGCTTGAACGCTAGGTTGGCGCGAGGAGGAAGAAGAAGTAAAGAGGCACGAGGGGGAAAGGTAAAAATGACCCTCGACTTTATTTATAAGCCGAAGCACGCATCTATTCCTTGAAGGAGTTAAATGCTTCTCCTCTTGTGAGAATTGAAAATGCCCCAAAAATTTGTGAATTCCAAGATGTCTTTCTAGAAGAACTACCCAGTGCATGACCTTGAACTTGCTGCAGTTAAATTTGCACTAAAGTTGTGGCAGCATTTCCTTTTTGGTAATCGTTGCAAAGTCTTTACCGATCATCAAAGTCTGAAGTATTTTTTACTCAGCTAGATCTGGATCTCCGTCAACTACGATGCATGGAAACAATCTTAGTCTATGACTACGACATTTCTTATACCCATGGCAAGGCTAATCTTGGCCGATGCCTTGAGTCGCAAGTCTTATTGCAACAACCACATGGCTTATAAGGCTAAACCCCTGCAAGATGATCTCACTTACAGAGAACGTCTAATCTGCATTCTCATTCAAGCTGAACGTCGCGCTTGTCTGAGGGCTATCAAATTTCTTTAAGTTCAGTGGTCAAATCCTTCTGAAGATAAAGGCACTTGGGAATGTAAGGATCATCTTTGTGATGAATACCCCACTTTGTTTTCGTCTACCTCTTAAATCTCGGGATGAGATTTCTTGTAGTGGAGGAGAATTGTGATGCCCGGAAAATTAAGCTACAGTAATCCTGTTGTAATGATGCCACGTCACCACAATTATTGTTGTTAAACCCGCGTTGATTCAAAGTCGGCTTCAAATTCAAATTTAAAACAAAGTCAAAATTAAAATTTGAAAAATGTGAAAACTATAATGTGCAAAATGTGGCAAATAATTCATAAGTAGTATTAGTGAAGAAACAAAGTTTTTATAAAAATTTTAAGCGCTAAAAAATAATTAAAGCTGTGGCATTCATAATTAATTAAATGCCTTTCTAATTTATAAATTTAGGGACAATTTTATTTGGGACTAGAACTTTTTGCGACAGAGGGTTAAACTAAAACACTAATTTAGGTGTGGTTCTCATATTTTTATTAAGCTAAAATAATGTGAGACTTGAGTAAAACAATTAAATAGAAAAGTTAAAAGAAAATTAAAAGCCAAAACAAAAGAAATAAAACAACCCCCCCTACCTTGGGACTCAATGTTGGGGAACGTAGCAATAATTCAAAATTTTCCTACGTGTCACCAAGATCAATCTAGGAGATACTAGCAACGAGAGAGAGAGAGGGAGTGCATCTTCATACCCTTGAAGATCGCTAAGCGGAAGCATTACTAGAACGCGGTTGATGGAGACGTACTCGCGACGATTCAAATTGCATAAGATCCGATCTAGCGCCGAACGGACGGCGCCTCCACGTTCAACACACGTACAGCCCGGGGGCGTCTCCTCCTTCTTGATCCAGCAAGGGGAGAGGAGAAGCTGAGGGAGAGCTCCGGCAGCATGACGGTGTGGTGGCGGAGCTTGTGGTATCCCGGCAGGGCTTCGCCAAGCACTACGGAGGAGGAGGAAGAGTTGGAGGAGGAAGGGGCTGCGCCAGGGAAGGTGTCTGGCTGCCCTCTCTCTCCCTCACTATAATATAGGGGGAAGCAGGGAGGAGAACGCGCCCTAGGGTTTCCCTAGGGGAGGGGCGGCGGCCACAGGGGAAACCCTAGATGGGTTTGGGCGCCCCCACCCCTAGGAAACTTGCCCCCCCCCCCCAAGCTGGGAGGGGTGGCTGCCCTAGGGGAGGCGCCCCCACCTCTCCAAGTTACGTGAGATGGGGTGGGAGGGGCGCTCAGCCCCTTAGTGGGCTGATGTGCCCCCTCCCCTTGGCCCATAAGCCCCCCCCCAACGCTTGCCGAGGCCTCCGAAACCCCTTTCGGACACGCTGGTCGTCACCCGCTACCCCCGGAAATATTCCGGACTCCAATACCCTTCGTCCAATATATCGATCTTCACCTCCGGACCATTACAGAACTCCTCATGACATCTAGGATCTCATCCGGGACTCCAAACAACGTTCGGTAACCACATACAATTTCCCATAACAACTCTAGCATCGTCGAACCTTAAGTGTGTAGACCCTACGGGTTCGGGAACCATGCAGACATGACCGAGACACCTCTCTGGCCAATAACCAATAGTGAGATCCGGATACCCATATTGGCTCCCACATGTTCCACGATGATCTCATCGGATGAACCATGATGTCGGGGATTCAATCAATCTCATATACAATTTTCTTTCTCTATCAGTATGTTATTTGCCCGAGATTCGATCGTCGGTATCCCTATACCTTGTTCAATCTCGTTACCGGCAAGTCTCTTTACTCATTCCGTGACGCATGATCTCGTGGCTAACTCCTTAGTCACATTGAGCTCATTATGATGATGCATTACCGAGTGGGCCCAGAGATACCTCTCCGTCATACGGAGTGACAAATCCCAGTCTCGATTTGTGCCAACCCAACAGACACTTTCGGAGATACCTGTAATGCACCTTTATAGCCACCCAGTTATGTTGTGATGTTTGGTACACCCAAAGCATTCCTACGGTATCCGAGAGTTGCACAATGTCATGGTCTAAGGAAATGATACTTGGCATTAGAAAAGCTCTTAGCAAATGAACTACACGATCTTGTCCTATGCTTAGGATTGGGTCTTGTCCATCACATCATTCTCCTAATGATGTGATCCCGTTATCGATGACATTCAATGTCCATGGTCAGGAAACCATAACCATCTATTGATCAATGAGCTAGTCAACTAGAGGCTCACTAGGGACATGTTGTGGTCTATGTATTCACACATGTATTACGGTTTCTAGTTAATACAATTATAGCATGAACAATAGACAATTATCATGAACAAGGAAATATAATAATAACCATTTTATTATTGCCTCTAGGGCATATTTCCAACAGTCTCCCACATGCGCTAGAGTAAATAATCTAGTTCACATCATTATGTGATCGTAATGAATCCAATAACCATGGGGTTTGATCATATCTCGCTTGTGAGAGAGGTTCTTAGTCAATGGGTCTGAACCTTTCAGATCCGTGTGTGATTTACAAATCTCTATGTCACCTTGTAGATGCAACTGCCACTCGCTATTTGGTACTATTCCAAATAACTGCTCTACTATATGAATCCGGTTTACTACTCAGAGTCATCCGGATTAGTGTCAAAGTTTGCATCGACTTAACCCTTTACAATGAACTCTTTAGAACCTCCATAATCGAGAAAAATTCCTTAGTCCACTAGTTACTAAGGATAACTTTGACCACTGTCCTATGATCCATTCCTGGATCACTCTTGTACCTCTTGACTGACTCATGGCAAGGCACACTTCAGGTGCAGTACACAACATAGCATACTGTAGAGCCTATGTCTCAAGCATAGGGGACGACCTTCGTCCTTTCTCTCTCTTCTGCCATGGTCAGGTCTTGAGTCTTACTCAATACTCACACCATATAACACAGCCAAGAACTCCTTTGCCGATCTATTTTGAACTCCTTCAAAATCTTGTCACGATATGTATTCATTTGAAAGTACTACTAGCAAAAGAGCCCGTGCATTGCAACGGGAGAGAAAACATAACACACACTCTTAACCTAAGAACCATCACTCAAGACCATAATAAGTCCATCTCCTTTATTTTTGCGAGGCATCATATTTGTGTTGCCGCGTATCCTCCATCTTACCCTCGCCAGTGATGTCCTTGGTGTTTACACAAAACAAAAAACGCGTTTGAATATGTTTAATCCTAAGGCGTCTCTCTCTCCTCCCTCTCCCTCCCTCCCTCCCTCCATCCCTCCCTCCCCCTCTCTCTCTCGCTTTCTCTCACTCTCGCGATGAGAAATCTGTTGTTTTCCCCTGCGACATTTTTAGAGGTATGCACGTGTAGTTATCGATGTTTTTTTCTCTATATTGTTATAGTGGGGTGTTTATTTGCAATCTGGATCGCCGCCGGTACGAAAGGAAAACATATCTTACACTATAAATTATAAGTTTGCTCCCAAAATGATATTTTAAAATATTTAACAGGTAAAATTAACATCATATTTAGACTCCACATATTTTTCTAATAAAATTTCATATATAATATGTTAAAATCGAAGTTACAGTTTAAAAGATATGGATAATTTAGAAAATCATTTGTTTGACTTAAATATATTCCAAAACAATATTTAAAATTACTTAACAGGTAAAAATAATGTCATATTCGTATTCTACAAATTTTTCTAATCAAATTTCATATATAACATGTTCAAATCAGAGTTACGGTTTAAAAGATATGGATGATTTAAGAAAACACTGTTTGACTTAAATAAGATCCGCGGATGAATTACCTAAAACATCAGGGGGGGGGTCGGAAAATGTAAAATAACGGTTCGAATGTGACTTAAATCCGGACTGCGGGTTGATTTCAACAAAATACAGGGACTTTTGTGTAAAATATGAAAAACGATTCGTTTTAACTTAAAATAGGACTGCGGGTTGAATTCTCTGAAATAGAGGGACTTTTTGAAAAATGCCATGACGGACGAATGAAACCCAATTTGCTTTATTATTAGGTAAAGATTAAGCGTTTTTGATCTATCCTTATAGATCTTGATGCTCAATGTTCAAGTAGCTTAATCCAGGTTTTTTATTGAAAAACACCTTTCAAACAACCCTATATGCTTTCCAGAAATTCTACATCATTTCCGATCAACAATATGTCAACAACATATACTCATCAGAAATTATATAGTGCTCCCACTCACTTCTTTGGAAATACAAGTTTCTCATAAACTTTGTATAAACCCAAAATCTTTGATCATCTCATCAAAGCATATATTCCAACTCCGAGATGCTTAGTCCAGTCCTTAGAAGGATCACTAGAGCTTTGCATACTTGTTAGCATCTTTTAGGATTGACAAAACCTAGTGGTTGTATCATATACAACCTTTCCTAAGAAAAAATTATCGAGGAAACAATGTTTTGACATCCTATCTGCAAGATTTCATAAATAATGCAGTAACTGCTAATATAATTCCAAGAGACTCTTAGCATTGCTACGAGTGAGAAAGTCTCATCATAGTCAACTCCTTGAACTTGTCAGATAACGTCTTAGCAACAAGTCGAGCTTTCTTAATTGTGACACACACCATCATTGTATGTGTTCCCTTTTAAAATCCATCTGTACCCAACAGCCTTACGACCATCAAGTAGTTCTTCCAAAGTCTACACTTTGTTTTCATACATGGATCCTCTCTCAGATTTTATGGCCTCGAGCCATTCGTCGGAATCCGGGACCACCATCACTTCTCCATAGCTCGTAGGTTCACTGTTGTCTAGAACCATGACCTCCAAGACAAGATTACGTACCACTCTGAAGTAGTACGCATGCTTGTCGACCTATGAGGTTTGGTAGTGACTTGATCCGAAGTTTCATGATCACTATCATCAGCTTCCACTTCAATTGGTGTAAGCGTCACAGGAATGACTTCCTGTGCCCTGCTACACACTGGTTGAAGTGATGGTTCAATAAACTCATCAATTCTCCACCATCCTCCCACTCAATTCTGTCGAGAGAAACTTTTCCTCGAGAAAGGACCCATTTCTAGAAACAATCACTTTGTTTCCGGATCTGAAATAGGAGGTGTACCCAACTGTTTTGGGTGTCGTATGAAGATGCATTTATCCGCTTTGGGTTCGAGCTTATCAGGCTAAAACTTTTCACATAAGCGTCACAGCCCCAAACTTTTGAGAAACGACAGCTTAGGTTTCTCCAAACCATAGTTCATATGGTGTCATCTCAATGGAATTACGTGGTGCCCTATTTAAAGTGAATGCAGTTGTCTCTAATGCCTAACCCATAAACAATAGTGGTAATTCGATAAGAGACATCATGGTATGCACCATATCCAATAGGGTGCAGCTATGATGTTCGGACACACCATCACACTATGGTGTTCCAGGCGGTATTTGTTGTGAAACAATTTCCACAATGTCTTAATTGTGTACCAAACTCGCAACTCAGATATTCATCTCTATGATCATATCATAGACATTTTATTCTCTTGTCACGAAGATCTTCAACTTCAGTCTGAAATTACTTGAACCTTTCAATAATTCAGACTTGTGTTTATCAAGTAAATATACTCAGCATCTACTCAAATCATCTGTGAAGTAAGAGCATAACGATATCCACTGCGTGCCTCAACACTCATTGGACTGCGCACATCAAAATGTGTTACTTCCAACAAGTTGCTTTCTTGTTCCATCTCACTAAAAACGAGGCCTTTCAGTCATCTTGCTCATGTGGTATGATTTGCATGTCTCAAGTGATTCAAAATCAAGTGAGTCCAAACGATCCATCTGCATGGAGTTTCTTCAAGCGTATACACCAATAGACATGGTTCGCATGTCTCAAACTTTTCAAAAACGAGTGAGTCCAAAGATCCATCAACATGGAGCTTCTTCATGCGTTTTATACCAATATGACTCAAATGGCAGTGCCACAAGTAGGTGGTATTATCATTACTATCTTATATGTTTTGGTATGAACATGTGTATCACTACGATCGAGATTCAATAAACTCATTTTAGGTGCAAGACCATTGAAGGTATTATTCAAATAAACAGAGTAACCATTATTCTCCTTAAATGAATAACCATATTGCGATAAACATAATCCAATCATGTCTATGCTCAACGCAAACACCAAATAACAATTATTTAGGTTTAACACCAATCCTGATGGTAGAGGGAGCGTGCGATGTTTGATCACATCAACCTTTGAAACACTTCCAACACATATCGTCATCTCACCTTTAGCTAGTCTTTGTTTATTCCGTAGCTTTTTATTTCGATTTACTAACACTTAGCAACCGAATCAGTATCTAATACCCTGGTGCTACTAGGAGTACTAGTAATGTACACATTAATATAATGTATATCAATATACTTCTGTCAACCTTGCCGGCCTTCTCATCTACCAAGTATCTAGGGTACTACTGCTTCAGTGACCGTTCCCTCATTACAGAAGCACTTAGTCTCGTGTTTGGGTTCAACCTTGGGTTTCTTCACTAGAGCAGCAACTAATTTGCCGTTTCATGAAGTATCCTTTCTTGCCCTTGCCCTTCTTGAAACTAGTGGTTTTACTAACCATCAACAATTGATGCTCCAACTTGATTTCTACTTTCGCGGTGTCAAACATCACGAATAGCTCAAGGATCATCATATCTATCCCTGATATGTTATAGTTCATCACGAAGCTCTAGTAGCTTGGTGACAGTGACTTTGGCTCATATGGAAGATTAACTCCCACTCGATTCAAGCGATTGTAGTACTCAGACAATTTGAGCACATGCACAATGATTGAGCTTTTCTCCCTTAGTTTGCAGGCTAAGAAAGTTGCCAGAGGTCTCACACCTCTTGACGTGGGCACGAGCCTGAAATCCCAATTTCAGCTCTTGGAACATCTCATATGTTCCGCGACATTTCAAAAATGTCTTTGGTGACTAATTTCTAAACCGTTTAACATTCCGCACTGAACTATCACGTAGTCATCAAAACGTGTATGTCAGATGTTTGCAACATCCACAGACAACGCTCGAGGTTCGGCACACCGAGTGGTGCATTAAGGACATAATCCTTCTATGCAGCAATGAGGACAATCCTCAGTATAGGGACCTAGTCCGCATAATTGCTACTGTCAACTTTCAACTAAATTTTCTCTAGGAACATATCTTAAACAGTAGAACTAAAGGGTAAGCTACGACATAATTTGCAAAGATCTTTTGAATATGTTCATGATAATTAAGTTCATCTAACCAATTTTTTAATGAACTCCCACTCAGATAGACATCCTTCTACTCATCTAAGTGATACATGATCCGAGTCAACTAGGCCGTGTCCGATCATCACATGGGACGGACTAGTCATCATCGGTGAACATCTTCATGTTGATCGTATCTACTATACGACTCATGTTCGACCTTTCGGTCTCTTGTGTTCCGAGGTCATGTCTGTACATGCTAGGCTCGTCAAGTCAACCTAAGTGTTTTGCATGTGTAAATCTGGCTTACACCCGTTGTATGCGAACGTTAGAATCTATCACACCCGATCATCACGTGGTGCCTCGAAACAACGAAATTTTATAAGGCTCAATTTGGTTGTTCCCCATCACATGTTCAGATTCCTAGGTGCATTAAATCATTGCATGCATGCAAGTATTCATTAAGAGAAATTTGACCAATGCATGTACATTATGCATGCATGTATTGCAATTAATACATTGGAAAGCATAATTTTTTGAGGAAAACAAAAGCATTAATTGGGTGTTTTTGCAAACTAAAAAAAGTATTCCACCACTCACCATCTACCTTGGTTGGTGAGATTTTTGAATTGAGCCCTATAAGGCTGGCCATAGTGGGAGTAACATAACCGGTAACATGCACTTGGGACTAGCAAACATGCTTATGTGGCACACAATTAAAGAAGATAGAGATGGTTAGAGTAACATAGGTAGATAACATATCATGTTAAATGCTATGCTACTTTGTGTCATGCATGGCAATAAATATGATCATCTATGATACTACTTTATGATACTATGCACTATAGAGGTAGTATTATACACTAGTATCATATGCATGATACTAGTATATATGATAGTCCCCACAATCATGTACTAGTATCATGCATATGATATATACTAGTGTATGATACTATTTCCGTAGTGCATTGTATCATAATTAAGTTAGTATCTTAGGTTGCCTTATTAATTGTCATGCATCACACAAAGTAGTACAACATTTAATATGACACGATATCATGATATGATACCACATCCTCTCTTTCCTCATTTAATTGTGTGCCACATCATCCAGAAAGTCTAGTTGGCATGCATGATACCGCTTATGATATATACTACCATTACAACTAGCCTAAACCGGAAAGGAGGGAGTAATACTAGCTAGTCTATGATATACTATCTACCTCACTAAGAGCATCTTAATAATACATCCAAGGGCTGGCTATAAGATGTTGCCATGTCACATACAGCCAACCTCTTAGCGGGCATGTACAATAATAAGTTTTAAATACGTACTAGTTTATCAATAGTTGGCCCACCTTACATCCTCACAAAGTGTCTTGGGTCTCGTGTTGAGCTAGCTCTACTAACCAAGAGCCTGCTTATCTTCTCTCTCCTCTTCTCTTTCCTCCAACTAAAGCACATATATATATTATTCTATTCCTTATAGTCTGCTTAGACTACCCACAGTGTGAGTAACATAGGTAGTAACATTACACGTGTCTAGATAAAATAGATGATGTGGCAAGCAATAAATGAAGAAAGAGAGGAAAGTGGTAACATAGCTAGTTACTAGTAGTATGAGTAACGTCACACATCTCAAGGCAAGATGAGTCTATAGCCTAATAAATGAAGTGTTGCATGTTACTACACATATGTTACTCCCCACTATAGAGGTAGTAACATAGACTAGTAACATTCTATGTTACTACCCATTGTGGCTAGTCTTATGTCACTCTATTGTACTTGCTCTAATGCATAGTATCATATAGTAGCTAGTATCATATGTAGTACTTTATTTATATTATCATGCATGACACATAGTAGCATAGCATTTATTATGATACGATTTAATGATATGATACTTAACCCTCTCTTTCTTCATTTACTTAACTCTATGACAGCTCATCAAAATTAACTAGTTGGCATGCATGATACTAGCTATGATATCCCCTTACTATCAGCCTAGCAAAGAAGGTGTACAGATCATTTGTGCGTCGCTTTGTAAGTTTTCATCCATTTGTTTGAGAAGCGGGGAGAAGTTTCAAACATTTCGGCCGCGAGGTGCGGACATAGGCGTAGGCCTAGTTGGTATTTTAATTACATGAAATTTAGATGGAGTTCGGACATCGTCAAAATCGATGTGTGTGCTCTCACGACCCCGTGGAAAAAAATTGGTAAAGTTTGGCACAAGTTTTGATGACCGCTCCTTCCAAACTGGAGCATCTCACATGAAGGATCATGGTTTTCCAAAAGAAGACGTGTCAATTCAAACTCCTATGGCTGGCGACTTCATCGTCTGGCCTCATAAAAATTTCCACGGTATGCAATCACCATTATACCATGGGTTTGATTTTCTGGTGCATTTCAGGTATCGTTAGCTATATTTAAGACATTTTTTGAGATTAGCATGCATTTTGTGCATAAAAATAAAATTACAATTGGAACTACATGTGCTGTCGAAAGGGATGAGGATCGTCGTTCGATCTGGGAGCATCCAACAGTGCATACGTACGATCCATGGGGTTTGGGTTCTGGCCAATCATAAAGCACGACTCAGATCATGGGCGGGGTGGCGCGGTTTGGTCGGCACACGGCTTTCATCACTGAACAGTGTGCTATTCGCAAACCATATTGCATATTTTTGTTCACACATACTGTAGTGAGATCAATTGAGTGTGCTACCTCTATGATATAATAATAATAACAAAAAACAGTTCATATTCATTGCCTGAGCTGACAGCATATGAAGGTCAACATATTAACGGTTCATACACCAACAGAAAACCATGCATAACTCACAAATTCCGTACACGTGAAAGTTCTAAATCGAATGAATTAAGTTGCAGGGTAGGCATAAAGACTAGTCTTGCGGCTTAATTCCCATGTACATGGGGGAACTGGGATCAATAAGTTGACCCCGAATGAACTTGGGGTTTTTGATGATTTTAGGCTGCTCTGTTACATGGGTGCATGATCCCTTGGCTGGCAACTCATCATATGCACCGTACTCATCCTCATCGGCAACATTGTCGACACCCAGTACCCTTCTCCTCGCATGCATCGCTAAATGGCAGTTCTTATGCAAGGGGTCTTCCACAAAGAAAATCTAGGTAGCATCGCTGGCAAGAATGAATGGGTCCGCGTGATATGCCATCCTTGTCCTGTTAACACAGGTCTTCCTTTACTCATCAATCCTTACCTGACCAAGAGGGATCCATGCGCACCTGAATAATGCCACCTTAACTTTCACATAGTCAAGCTCCCAAATCTCTTTGATGGTTCCATAGTATACCCTTTTATGAGCTTCATTTACAGTCATGCATTCTATTCGAACAGAGCGGTTCTGTAACAAGGCCTTCTGATCATGTTCCTCAGTGTATAACGTGTATCCATTTATGTCATATGCTTGGTACGTCAACATCGTAGGTGATGGCTTTTGTGCCAACCACGTAGCAATGTCATTGATGGATCCTTGTGCCAAATGATTCTTCAGCTATTCGGCGTAGTTCTTAGGGTGCTCCTTCATCTCCACATCTGATGAAGGCACCATTGGTAAGAAGCTTTGGCGTATTTCTGCCAAGTGTTCTTCAGCATAAGCGATGAGAACTGGGCTGTTAAGCAGTACCATCAAATGGGCTTTCTCTGCCAATTCTTCGGGTGCAGCAATTTGCGTGCCAGCAAGGACCGGCTTACCTTTTAGCCTTCCCTCGTCGCGAGAGAGGGGCAAACCTATAGGTCTTTGTTTCATGTATTCGGTGCAAAACTCAACCACCTCCTCCGAGGTATAACCTTCTAGGATGCTTGCCTCTGGATGGTTTTGGTTCTGACAAAAGTGCTTCAGTATTCCCATGAACCGCTCGAAGGGATACATGTTGCGAAGAAACACAGGACCACAATAGTTTATCTCGTCGACAAGGTGCATGGTGAGATGGACCATGACATCAAAGAATGATGGTGAGAAAAACATCTCTAGGTTGGACAATATTCTTGCAATATCATCTTCCATATGATCCAACTCTTCAGGATTTACAACTTTCTGCAATAGTTGGTTGAAGAAATCACAGAGGTCAATGAGTGTGTTTCTTATATATTTGTCCATCAGATTCCTGATGGCCACTCGGAGGATTTGTGTCAACATTATGTGGCAATCATGTGACTTCATGTGTCCCAACTTCATTTTACCTGAGCTCACATGCACGAGACTTCTGATGTTTGCGCAGTAGGAAGAGGGTGTCTTAACTGACAACAAATAGGTGAAGAACAATGTTGCTTCTTTTGTACTGAAATTGTAACTCTGGCGAGCTTTGATGAATTTGTCATCATCTTCTGCTTCACTCTTGCGTTTTGATTGATCAGCAAGCATATCGAGCTGTGAACCGTCACCATCCTTTCTTTTACCTCTAATCTTGAGCAGAGTACCAAGGATGCTTTCATATACGTTCTTCTCTACGCGCATGACATCGATGCAGTGACGTACACATAGAATTTCCTAGTAAGGTAATTTCTAGAACACCGATTTCTTCTTAAACACTTGATCCTTGGGTGTTTGTTTCACCATCGAAGGGTGGTTTTTGCCAAGCACAACATTAATTTTTTCAGCCATGTTCTGGACCACCTCCCCGTCATAGGGTCTTGGGCCTGCACATGCCTCTGTCATACCATCAAATTCAGATTTCATCTTTCGGTATGGGTGATTTTTCCATAAGAACCTACGATGACGCAAATACACTATTTTGCGCGAGTTGGGAAGTCTTCTACTAGTTGTCCTATCCATGCATGTGACACACCGTACATCTCCCTTTGTTTTCTGCCCCGATGTGTTGCTAATGTCGACATATCTTGAACGTTGTGCACCAGCATCGCATGTAGATTGAAAATCTCCTTTCTATAAGCATCATAACATTTTACAGTAGGTGGATCTATCCACACTGTCAGCAGTTCTTCTACCAGTAGCTGAAAGTAAATGTTGATTTCATTTCCACGTTGCTTCGGGCCTTGGATAATCATTGACATCATAATGTATTTTTTCTTCATACACAACCAAGGAGCTAGGTTATATATGCATAGAAGCACCGGCCATGTGCTGTGATTGGTGCTCATATCGCCAAAAGGATTCATCTCATCAGTACACTCCCTAAGCCTTATACTTCTAGGATCCTTGGCAAAATTTACAATTTTTTTGTCGATTAATTCCCATTGAGCCCCATCTTTCGGGTGCCTCATAAACGTATCCGCAATTCGCTCATCATGATGCCACCGCAACCTCTTTGCCTCTCTAGGGTTTGCAAACAAATGCCTCAACCTTGGAATTAAAGGCAAGTACCAAACAACCTTGAACGGATTCTTGTCTTTATCTCGTCGTCCAATTTGTACATGTCCTTTGCTCTCCCGCGCTTGTATCGTGCGTGCTTGCATGCGGGACATGCACGCAAATCTTTGTACTCACCACGGTACAATATACAATCATTCACACAAGCGTGTATCTTCTGTACTTCAAGTTCCAATGGGCAAACAATTTTCTTCGCTTCACTCGTGCTTTTGGGGAGCACATTATCTTCCGGAATAATTTCTTTGAAAAGACCTAACATCTCCGTGAAGCCCTTTTTTGATAGACCGTTTGCTGCTTTAAATCTGAGAAGCGCCAGGGTGGCACTCAACCTGGAATATTTATTTTTGCATCCTGGATACAATTCTTTCTTGGAGTCCACATCAATGGTGGGCAGATCCTTGTACCCAATCATATCCTTTTTTGGGCCCTCGAAATCTGCAATCATAGAAGTAAAATCTGGCATACCAAGATCATCGTCATCCGCATCGATGTCTTGGTTTTCCAGTGGGCGTTTCGGCTTTCCAATGTTCCATAGGTAGCTTGGCGCCTCTGCCCCGATGTTAGAGTCAACATCCATGTGACACAGATCGGGGCTTGGCATCTTGCTGCCCTGGGTATCTTCATCCATGACCTACTCTTCACCGTGTCTGGTCCAACATGTATATCCATCCATGAATCCCCTAGAGACTAAGTGCATCTGGACATCGGCAACTTCATGTGACTCTGTATTGGCACAATCAGTACATGGACACAGGATGTAATCCGCATCACCAATTCTCCTCTTTGTACTTTCAGCCAATTTAATGAACTCTGTCACGCCACTGATAAAATCTGCGGTTTTCCAATTCTTCATCCATCAAGATCGTTCTATCTGAAGCACACAAATGGTAATTAAAAACAAAACAACAACATTAATACACGGATTAACTGCTGCCCCAAGATGCATGCATAGATCACAAGGTTTTATTTTAATAATTATTGAGGGCGCTCCATGTTGCTATCGAGACATGCAATGACAAAAATTAATGGCCAGTCAATTTACACGCAGAGTACTAGTACAACACTAGACTTAGGAATTGAATAACTTAATTAAGCCACTCACGAAAAGAATACCTTAATTAATTAGCCGCACGGTGACCCCCACCCAGCACACAATCAAGCGCGATGCAGCGGCATGCCGAGACAACAGGGTCGAGGAGCAAAGCTTAGTGCAGCTGCCGCCTGAAGTTCGACCTCCATTCCGCCATCGACCGTGATGGATGTCCTCGAATCACGCCGCGGCCCACCTTGATGGTTGAGGTCCTCCTATCTCTCGTCGCATACCAAGGATTGACCTCCTATGACGCCGCCACCGCCCACCGACCGAGGATTGACCTCTTCTCCAGTAGTCGCTGCCTAGGCCGACACCGCCATCTCTATATGCAGAGGGGCTGTTTGTTTTTGACGGATATCTACAGAGCGGCTGTTTACACGGTATCTCACCATAACTCAATTATATGGACATGGTAGTACATCACATATCGTTATGTAACGGCAACCGTGTCTAACCTAGGTTAGTGCTAATTAATTTCATCATTTTACTTCAGTTAATGCCAGCGCTCATCCAGAATACTATTTAACATTGGCAAGGATATGAGGCTTGTGCCTTTGGTAACTAGCTGGTTGAAGAATGGCATGGCATGGCTCAGAGTGTTATCACCAAGCTCGCAGAATATAACGTAAAACTGAAGAGGAAACTGGCTGTCTGGAATGTACAATCAGTACGATGAAGCAAGAAAGAATCAATCACAAGCAACATATGAAAGCAAGAGACAAGAAGGAACTAGCATGTGTAGTTGTGGTTGTCGCATTAGCCATGTTCTATGCACTGTTTCCAATGATGATTAGGGTTTTGTTCGACAGTATTGCTAAAGCACATCTAGATGTGCTCTAAGTAATGCACATCTAGGTCCTATGCCATTGATGTTACACGAAGATTTGTGCAGATATTTTTCTTTGTCTTTTTTCCTTTTCCTTTCTAGATTGATTATTACTGGTTTTATCAATAATAAGAGCTCAATGTATTGCTTGCCAACTGTCCTACTACGTTGATATCGGTACCGGTGCATAATTCCAAAACTCGTTCCTTGTTTTTCTCCTGAAAAAGGAAACTAGCCAAATAGCCAATAGGAGTCCTGCGCAACCCCGGGAATTTGGAGCGACTAGGTACAAATAATTTCGGTCGATTATATCAGCGGTTAGATAATACGTCAACCCTCGCTTCAACCCCCGCTTCAATTGGCAGTTCCTCTTCTATGCATACCCTGCTTAAGTGTCCACCATCTTCATTGTCCCCGGCAGGCCGCGCTACACACTGGCAGACAATCTGCAGCCATGTTGAGCGACAACGAGGATGGCAGTTCAGCCAACAGTCTAGTGCGCGATGATAGGTCAACATCGGAATCATCCTGCTCGTCTTCCATGAGTCTGGCGTCGAGCCCAGACCTCGATTATATCTGGTTCATGGAAGGGACGTTGCCTCCGGAGTCGTCAAACGACAGCGAAATGGACGAGGAGCCACCAGAGTACGAAGAAGAGGACAACAGCGATGATGAGGAGGAATGGTCGAACGAGGAGGAGGAGGATGACAATAGTAATGACGATGACGACGGTGGCGGCGATGAAAAGCCAACAGTCAGCGGCTAGAAGCGTCCTCACCAAGACGATGTCGCAGGGCCATCCAATAACAACAGCATGAAGAAGAAGGACTAAATTAAGCAGACTGTTTATATCTTTGTTTATCCTGTCAATCTCATCACAGACGGTTAGTAATATGTATTCGACAGAGATCTTCTACATTATCGCCAACATGTTGGTTTGTTGAACTGTGTGCCCTGACAAGCACACAATTCACAAAAAAGACCGTATGGGCTGTCCACAATGATCGCACACAATTCTGATTGCCGACCTGTTTGCCGGCTATCACACACATCTTATTATGCCGATTCGTTTGTGTTCGCCTCAATCATCGCAATTCATCGGAGTGAACTATATGCCGCATATCACACACACCTTGATTTGGCTGCCCGTTTCTGTTGTTCTGTCTCATCACAACCAGTTTGCATAGATCAACCATATGCCCTTCATCGCACATGCAACTAAATTCGGAACCGTGTTTCATGCATCATTCATCGCAAATGTTTTGCATCTTTTTTGACGATTTTTACACCACCGGTTGCGATTATGGCATCGCACATAGTTTCATCGAAGGGTCTCTGATCGTAGTGTGCGTTAGCAGCATCCTGTAGTAGTGTGGTCCCAAAATTGGTGGAGATAGGTTTTATGGTCATGAGAATGCTCTGGTTAATTTTTAGCCAAAATTAAGCAATATAAAATATACTTGCTTCACAACCTGAAAATATTGGCAGAAGCAAAGATTTTATCCTTTGCTCACATAGACAATTGGATGGGTCTGAAATTTTGAGGAGTGTAAAGATATGAGCACATGAAGAGCTGTGCAAAATGTCAACTCATTTGGATAACCCTAGCTAGTACTTCCTTCACAATGCCTTCTGTCTGACAGAAACTTTAAAAAATTGCTGAGGAAGAATGGCTAGGCAAATAAAGTTGAATTTTGTTGTCAGGTAATTATTTGGATTATATAACATGCCCAAAAAGTTTGGGAGCAAACAAGATTGGATAGGTGGCACTTCCTTCACAGAAAGCCACATTGGACAGGAATGAGGAATAATTATTGGGGAATTATTCTTGGGCTAGGACAGGAATGTTTGGGCATATTTGAGCAACATATGACCCAAAGAAATTTTGAGAATTATTTGAGATTTTTTGGATGGACAGAAATATAAGTTGCTTCACAACCTAGGGCAAATGAGGTTATTCCTTTAATAAGAAAAGGAATATTCCCCAAGAAAAGAATTTAGGGTTTGGTAAAGAAGTGACGTGACATAATCTTGGGAAAGATTTGAGGATGATGAGTCACTTGGGGGAGGAAATGAGGATGAACTCCCAGTTTGCAAGGCCACAGATCCACTCCAAAAAGAAAAAGAAAGCAAAAACCAAATAAATCAAAGGAAAAAAGAAAAGGGCAAAAAACCAGGTTGTTACAGTATGCCACACAATTTCATCTCCACTTCATGTGATAAATTTGTGCACGACTAGTCTACATATATTCACAGCGCTACCATTCACAATGTACCATACTACACTTACACGTTATAGATGGGCTCCTTGTCGTGCTCCAGGTTCCAGTCCCAAGTGTTGTTCATAAATGGCTTGATCCATAGCGGTGGGCAACAGGAATCATTGTCGCAGCTTTCTAGTCTGGTTTCACATGATGGAGACTCATCCAAGCTGAAGCGGCATAAATCAGGGATAGCGTGTCCCAGCATGTCGTTCGATGTGCACTGAAGACACAACCATGCTTCATGAATGGTAGGCCTTCGGTGTCGTGCACGGAAGGTGGCATCTGCTTCACAATGGAGTAGCTATCCCACATTAAAAGCGAGTACTCTCCAAGAGTGTTCCTCTGCACGCACATTGCATCACAGGGGTCGAACTCGGAGTCATTGATCTGGTACACGCGGCATCTCAGATCTGGACACATGGTGACGTACATGGTCAAGGTCCATGTATAATAATGTTGTGCTCAAATATGGCGGTCAGTAATATTGTGCAGCAAATAGTACTACTCCAGTATAGAGGGAGTAAAATAACCGGCTTACTATATATATCCACTCTTGGCTATATGGATGAGATAGTAAGACATGGAAAAACAAAAATGGTGGGAGCTAGTGGGTTCAAGTCTTCAAAGGCCTAGATAGCTATAAGCATCCTCTAAGGTAAAAAGTACTAGTACTAGTAAGTAGCACTACCATAAAAGAGAAGGCGAGAGGGTTAAAAAATATAATACTAAATTGTAGTACAAGTACAGTAAACATGTCCCTGTCAAGAAAAGAAAAATAACTAGGAAGTACTACTACCACTACAAAAAAAGACGCATCCGTGACACTTTGGACCGAACGAATTTTTGTGTGTCATGCTTATGACACTTCTATGATGATAATTATGAAAAAACCCGGTATCATCATAGATGTGGTGGGCTCCTACTTCTATTGCAAAAAAATCATGACAGAAAATGGGGTTTTCGTCCTGGGCGGGCCGGAGACGCAGCCGCATGACATTCTTTGGGCCGTCCATGACGGAAAAAATCGTGGTAGAAGCAAGGGCGAGGAATATATCACGGAGTTCCCAGTTACGATGGGTGGTTGGGGTTGAGCGATGCACTGTGGTTTGCGCATTTCTCTCGTGTACGCGCGCGTGTGTGAGGCATTGGCTAACTGAACATGAGCGATCGCATGTTACTGAACCCGAGCGATCTATCCCTTGGCTGTTCACTGAACCCGAGCGATTCATTCACTGCTGACTGAACCCGAGAAATTCCGCCGCTGTTGTTGCTAACTGAACCCAAGCGATCGGTCACTGCTGCTGCTTACTGAAGCCGATCGAGCCTGTAAGTGCATCTAGTGCCACCCCTAGTTGGTTTTGGAGTATTGACGACAAAGTTGGTTGAGGGACTAATGCGTTTGTGAGAATTGCAGGATAACACAGGTAGTGTCCCTCATTGATTCGGTTTACCTACCGGAGATGACCCCTAAAAATGTATGAAGACATTGACGACAGTGGTGGTATGAGAAGATATTCATATTGAAGACTATGACATGAGAAGACATTGCGTGAAGACTATGGAGCACGAAGACTGTGTGGTTTCGTTGTTTCCTTTTCTTCTTTGTTGAGTCATAGGAACCACCGTACTATTAAGTGGGGTCCAAGTGAACTAAGTCAGAGTGACTAAAGTGATGCTCAACCCAAATCCTATGTCTTCGAGCGAAGACAATGAGAGCAAATCTTATCCAGAGTTGGATGAGTCAGCTTTGCTTGTAGCCCATGTAAAGTTGCCGTGTGTGTTTGAAATCTGACCGTTGGAACACGTGTCAGTTCCTTAGTGACCCAGGGTCATTTCGGACAAATCAGGTCGGGTTGCCTAGTGGCTATACATAGCCCGCCCCCTACACCATAAATTGGTGGCTGCTCAGAGTTAATATACGGCTTTTGTTGTTTGAGAGCAACCCACCTCGAAGCATTTGAGAGAGAGAAATCCTTGCGAGGACAAAGCCCAAACACCCAGAGCCAAAGAGTGTTAGGCATCACTGAAGTCTTTCTGTCTGTGTGACCTGAAGACTTATTACACTTGAGGACTGTGTATCCTCCAGCCGGTTAGGCGTCTCGTTCTGAGCATCCAAGAGTCATTGTGGATTGCCGGGTGAACGGAGTTTGTGAAGGTTTGGAAGTCTACCTTGAAGACTTACCAGAGTGATTGGGCGAGGACTGGGTGTCCTTAGCTCAAGGGGAATAAGGTGAAGACACGGTCTTCTGAGTTGAATCTCAGCCTCCCTAACCAGACGTACCGTTGTCACAGCAACTGGAACTGGTCAAACAAATCCCGTGTCTTCAACAAGTGACTGGTTCTATCTCTTCCCTCCTTTATTTTGAGTTTGTCTTCGTGAAGTCATTGCTTATCTATCTTATCTGATTGACTTCATTGCTTGACTACTATTGTTGATTGGCTTCATACTATCTTCCATGCTGATCCTACTACCTAGCTGCTATTGGTCTTCGTATGTTAATGCTATTGCATACTTGACTATGGCTTGCTTGTTGTAGTTTATCTTCCACTGCATATCAATTAACTTATTTCTATTGTTTGTCTTCGAAACTTCCATGTTTTGAAGACTTTCATAAAAATCGCCTATTCACCCCCCCTCTAGTCGATAACTAGCACTTTCAATTGGTATGAGAGCAAGGTACTCCCTTGTTCTGTGTGATTCGGTTTAACCACCTGGAGTTTAGCTATGTCGACTGCAGGGATAATCAAAGTCTCTGCTGCTTGCCCCGTGTTTGATGGAACAGAATATCCCTACTGGAAGAATAAGATGCGCATGCATCTTGAAGCCATTGATGTCGACCTCTGGTATGTCGTCAAGAACGGTGTTCCAAAGACCGGTGAAGGTGTCACCCCTGCTGATGTCAAGAAGTTCATTCAACTGGACTCGACTGCAAAGAACATCATCTGCGGTCATCTGACCAAAGGACAGTATGGCCGTGTGAGTGCTCTGGAAACGTCAAAGTTAGTCTGGGACTGGCTATCCAAGGTCAATGAAGGCGTATCTACTTAGAGAGACCGGAGAATCAGTGTTCTTTGCAATCTCTTCAACCTCTTCAAGAGAAACGACGATGAAAATGTCCAGCTCACGTTTGATCGCCTCACTGACATCACAAATGAGCTTTAGGCTCTCGGCGCCACTGAGATCACCAAGCATGAAATTGTCAAGATGCTGCTAAGATCCCTTGACAGCTCCTTTGACACCCTTGCCCTCATGATACAAGAACGTCCTGACTTCAAGACTCTCGATCCGTCTGATATACTTGAAAGGCTCAACACACATGAGTTCCAGCTTTCTGAGAAAAGAGATATCTATGGCCCCAACTATGGCCGTACTCGTGCCTTGAAGGCAAAAGTCGTTTCCTCATCTGAAGAAGAAGAATCTGACTGCGGTTCAGATGATACTGAAGATATTGGAAGGGAACTTGCTATGCTTGTGAAGAAGTTCCATAAATTCACCAAGAAGAAGGGCTTCAGAAAGTCTTCACGATCCAGTTCAAGAAATGATGAAGCTTCCACTCAAGACAACAAGAAGAGAACCTGTCACAAGTGTAAGAAGCCTGGGCACTACATCTCTGAATGTCCTCAGTGGGAAAACGAGAAGAAGAAGAAGAAGAGCAAGGATTATGACTCCGATGACAAGAAGAAGAAGAAATCTTCGAAGTCCTCTTCCAAGTCCTCATCAAGGTCTTCATCTCACAAGAAGAGCTCATCTGGCAAGGCTCGTGCTTTTGTTGGCAAGGAAATGGATTCAGAGGAGGAGTCTGCTTCTGAGGAGGCAGAGGTGGAATCTGAAGCTGAATCCGACTCCGGCGTTGCAAGTCTGGCTCTAGCCACTGCCTATGTTGCCAAGTCTATCTTCAACACTGAAGACATAGACTCCCATACCAACACTAATGATGACAACGACGATCCAGCTCCCACCTTCTGCTTCATGGCACGTGGTGCCAAGGTAAAATCACGCGATGCTTACTTTCAAACATCAAGTGAAGATGACTCTGATTGTGAATCTAAACCCAGCTACAAAACACTTGCTAAAATTGCTACTGAACAACAAAAGGCTATGGAATATACTCAAAAACTGTTAGACAAAAGCGATGACCTGTTGGACGCTGAAATGACACATACACAATCCTTAGTTGAAGACATAAAAAATCTTCATGCTAAGTATCAAGAACTTGAAAATCTTCAAAAGGAAAGTGTGTCACTTCGCGCTCAACAGATCAGTCCCGCTCAGGAAGGATTTGAACCACCTTGCTTAAAATGCATTGAGCGTGATAACGCTGCC
The DNA here is from genome assembly GCF_018294505.1 of Triticum aestivum. Lineage (NCBI taxonomy): Eukaryota > Viridiplantae > Streptophyta > Magnoliopsida > Poales > Poaceae > Triticum > Triticum aestivum. The sequence goes on from NC_057798.1 coordinate 248,618,521, forward strand.
TCTGTTGCTGAATCTTCCACTGCTGCTACTGTTGCTCTGTCTTCAACTACTGATGTGGTAACTAACCCCTCTGCGGAGGATACCATTGCTATTGCTGATGAAAATGCTAGGTTGAAGACATTGCTTGAAACAGGGATGTACAAAAGTTTGAAGGGACATCAGACACTCTGCGATGTCCTAAAAAAGCAGATTCTGAACCGAAACCCTAGGAAAGAGGGTGTTGGGTTCGAGAGGAAAATGAATGCTGATGGTTCCTACTGGAAGCCTGAGCAGTATCCCAAAACCACATGGGTTGCTGCAAAGGAACCTTCAGTGGATCCATCTACTTTATCTGGCTTTACTTGTGCTAATCCTATTATCATTGATGAATCCTTTGATGCAAACATAAACTGTTCAAAAATCAGAATGGTGAAGTGTTTGCCAGGTTTATTGGTACTAACTGCAGGAATGGACCGCCAATGAAGAAGCTCTGGGTTCCCAAAAGCTGTCTTGAAAATCTTCCCGTGAATGTTGTCATGACACCACCTGTGAAGAAGACAAACCCCGGACCAAAGGCGTCACATGGTCCCACGGCTTCCTACGGAAACAGGACTAACTCGAGTCACCCTAACGCCAATGTTTTGCAGGGAAATCATACTCAAACTTATGAATATGAGCGTGTGTCTTCAAACCGCTACGTTCATAATACTAAGAACTTTTCTGCTTGTTCATATGAGTATCATTCATCTCCTGCAAGGCTATTTGCTAGGGCTCCAAAGCCGAAATTCTCAGATGCTGCACTTAGACTCATTGCTTCTAAGCCACCCCTGAAGATGTGGGTGGTGAAGAAGAACTAACTCTCTTTTGCAGAAAATGGTCTCCAGCCAGCAATCAATGGCGTCCGATATTATTGCTGGGGACCTAAAACACAAAGGGACGCATGATAAAATAACTTAATATGTATTCCACATATGAATCTCTTACCTGTCATACTGTGTGCTAACTTTCATCTATGCTGTGATAATACAAGTATGCATCAAATGCTTATGCTTCACAACATACATTGTGAAGCCTATCCCTCTAACTGCACTGTAGGGTACACCAAAAGCTTCAGAATGGATTATTGATAGCGGATGCACTAATCATATGACTGGTGATCAAAGTCTTCTCATGGACTCAACCTTACGTCCATCCGACAAGAGTCAAATCACATTTGCTGACACTGGTAAAGGCAAAGTATTGGGTCTAGGTAGAGTTGCAATCTCAAAGGATCAACACATGGATAAAGTGATGCTTGTTGAATCCCTTGGATTCAACTTAATGTCTGTCTCAATGCTTTGTGACTTAAACATGATTATGATATTTGGAAAATATCGTTGCCTTGTACTAATGGAATCTGACAAATCTCTAGTCTTTGAAGGGTATAGGAAAGGTGATCTATACATGGTAGATTTCTTAGCAGGTCCAAAACTTGCCGTAAGTCTTCTTGCAAAAGCTTCAGAATGCTGGCTCTGGCATCGAAGGCTGGGGCATGAAGGCATGAGGAACTTGCACACTCTCGTCAAGAAGAAGCATGTCATAGGCATCGAAGGTGTCAAGTTCAAGAAAGATCATCTGTGTGGTGCCTGCGAAGCTGGAAAGATGACAAGGGCCAAGCCTCCTTCGAAGACAATCATGACGACATCTCAACCCTTTGAGTTGTTGCACATGGACTTATTTGGCCCTACTCACTACTCCACCCTCACAACAACGGCGTGTCTCTATGGCTTCGTCATTGTTGATGACTACTCAAGATACACATGGGTGCACATAATTCTCTACAAGACTGAAGTACAAGATGTTTTCAGACGATTCGCCAATCGAGCAATGAACAACTATGGCGTCAAGATCAAGCATATCAGAAGTGATAACATCACTGAATTCAAGAACACCGGCCTTGATCTTTATCTGGATACAATGGGAATCACTCATGAATTTTCTGCTCCATACACACCACAGCAAAATGGCATTGTTGAGCGCAAGAACAGAACCCTTATTGAGATGGCTCGAACAATGCTCGATGAGTACAAGACACCAAGAAAGTTCTGGACTGAAGCCATTGATACAGCTTGTCACATCATCAACCGTGTCTACATCCATAAGCTTCTGGGCAAAACATCCTATGAGCTCCTCACTGGCAAGAAGCCAAATGTCAGCTACTTCAGAGTCTTTGGTGCTAGGTGCTGGATCAAGGATCCCCATCAAAAGTCAAAATTTGAACCCCAAGCTCACAAAGGCTTCATGCTTGGCTATGGAAAGGATTCACACTCTTACAGAGTCTTCAACCTCTTCCACTACAAAATAGTTGAAACAGTGGATGTGCGATTTGATGAAACCAATGGTTCACAACGAGAGCTCCTGCCAAGCACACTTGATGAAGCTCCTTCCAGTGAATCTATCAAGCTAATGGGAACTGGTGAAATCATGCCCTTTGAAGCACAACCTGAAGAGGAACTTATCATCTATGCACCAAACCAACCTGAAGACAATGCTCAGTCCGAAGACAATCCTCCCAATGATGACAATGATCAACATGAGTAAGGGCTTCGTCCAGTTCATCCTCGTGTTGCAAATGAAGTACAAATCGAGAAGATAATTGATAGCATCAATGCACCTGGTCCCCTTACTCGATCAAGAGCAACACAGCTAGCAAATTTCTATGGGCATTTTTCATTTGTATCAATATCTGAACCCAAGAAAGTTGCTGAAGCTTTTATGGAACCTAAATGGATTCAAGACATGCAAGAAGAACTTCAACAGTTCAAGCTGAATAATATTTGGGAACTGGTCAAGCGCCCTGACCCTCGCAAGCATAACATTATTGGAACAAAGTGGATATATCGAAACAAGCAAGATGAGCATGGTTAAGTCATCAGAAACAAAGCACGTCTTTTGGCTCAAGGATATACTAAAGTTGAAGGAATTGATTTTGATGAAACATTTGCTCCTGTTGCTAGGCTTGAAGCCATTCGCATACTGCTAGCCTATGCAAATCATCACAACATCTTGCTATATCAAATGGATGTAAAGAGTGCATTTCTCAATGGCAAGATTGAAGAAGAAGTGTATGTTGCACAACCACCTGGCTTTGAAGATCCAAAACATCCTGATATGGTGTACAAACTCAACAAAGCACTGTATGGCCTCAAACAAGCTCCTCGCGCTTGGTATGATACAATCAAAGACTTCCTGAAGAGCAAAGGCTTCAAACCTGGATCCCTCAATCCCACACTCTTCACGAAGACATATGATGGTGAACTATTTGTGTGCCAAATATATGTGGATGACATAATCTTCGGCTACACCAACCAGAAGTACAGTGATGAGTTTGGATATATGATGCAAGAGCAATATCAGATGTCCATGATGGGTGAGCTGAAGTTCTTCATTGGTCTTCAAATCCGTCAACAAAGAAATGGCATCTTCATATCTCAAGAAAAATATCTCAAAGATTGCCTGAAGAAGTTCGGCATGCAAGATTGCAAAGGTTACACGACGCCAATGCCATCCAAACATCATCTTGGTCCCGACGACAATGGTAAAGATTTCGATTAAAAGGTATACCGCTCCATGATTGGTTCTTTACTTTACCTATGTGCATCTAGGCCAGATATTATGCTTAGTGTTTGCATGTGTGCTCGATTCCAATCGGCACCAAAGGAATCACATCACTTAGCAGTGAAGCGAATTCTTAGATATTTGGCTTACACCCCAACACACGGATTATGGTATCCAAAGGGCTCAAGGTTTGATCTGGTTGGATTCTCGGATGTTGATTATGCTGGTGACAAGGTGGATCACAAGTCTACATCAAGCACATGTCATTTTCTTGGTCGATCACTTGTCTGTTGGTCTTCAAAGAAGCAGAACTGTGTGTCACTCTCAACTGCTGAATCTGAATATATTGCTACTGGATCTTGTTGTGCTCAGCTTCTATGGATGAAGCAAACTCTCAAGGACTATAGCATCAATCTGAAGCAAGTCCCTCTCTTCTGCGACAATGAAAGTGCCATCAAGATTGCCAACAATCCAGTCCAGCACTCGAAGACAAAGCACATTGAAATTCGTCATCATTTTCTCAGAGATCATGTCATGAAGAAAGATATTGACATCATTCACGTCAACACTGAAGAGCAACTGGCAGATATCTTCACAAAGCCCTTGGATGAGAAAAGGTTTTGCAAGTTACGGTGTGAGCTAAATATCTTGGAATTCTCGAATGTCCTGTGATTAGGCACACATCCTAACACTTATGCATGTAGATGACTTGGATGTGCAACACACAAAGTAATGTATATCTTCAATCAATGAAGACTTACACTCTGAGTGTGAATATATTAACATGGAATTTGACTTCGGAGCGCCACGATAATTGTGCGCTGTGTCTGGGTCTAATACTTCCTATACGGTGGGAAACGCCACCACCAAATTTCTCATTTTGAAGTGTTTCACTCATGGCGTTATTTTGCAAAGACTTCGCATTTGGTTTGTCTTCAGTTTCAATTTATCTTCGTGATTTTATGCGCTATGATGATTTGATTGCATATATATATATATACTAGTGTTCTGTCCTCTACAGCATTCACTTATAGCTATGTCCTCACTGTTGAATCTTTTGAACTAAGTGAATGTGATCGGACCCTAATCTCTCTATGCTTACTATCTCAAACTCTATCTGTCCAAATCATATGCATTCTATTGAAACTGTCGAATGTCTTCTCTGCATCCTTGTCAGCAAAAGACACAGAGACAAAACATCAAGTCCTATTTAAATGAATCATCTTTATTGTCGATATCCAGAGAAGCCAGAACGAACATCCGACATACTTGGCGGGCGTGGGAATGTGGGACAATTCTAAATGTGTTGCATGCTTGCCATGTACCCCACGGATGTGAACAGACAGGGGCACCTGCGTAATTGCGCTGTGCTACGCACCTACTTATAAATATGTGTCCCCTGCGGTAAAGAAATCCTTCTTCCACCTCTCCACCTCCGTCAAAACCCTAGCGCCACCGCTAGCTCGCGACGACGCCGGCAACGAAGCGCTTAGCTGCTGCAACTTCTCCGACGCCGTCCTCACGCCGGCCGCGGACATCGTCCTCTCCGCCGTCCCTGTAGGTGTCCTCCGTCGCCAAGTTAGGGCATGGTGGACTGAACTGCTCGGTCTCCTATTCTTCCCATCTAGCAGTTCTTCGTGCGGTAATTATAACTCTATTTTTACCACCTTTTTGATCTTCAAGATTCATCCTGTTTACCAAAAGTAGTTTCTACCTATTCAATGTTAAATCGATTCTGTCTGCATCTCTTAATGCCTAGTATATTCACTTAGATTTCCTATCTAGTTTGATTCCTCACTTGTACTTATTCACGAATTGGTACAAATCTGGAACCAACTCACCTATATAAGTGAATGTCTTCGCATCATGAGGTCAATGTCTTCAAACTGATTTATCTTCAAAATCTTCTGAGAATGCATATGACCTCGTCCCCTTCCCTCGCATCTCTAATGCTGTCACAGGTACATGTCCGTGGGAGAATCCCTAGGTTCTCATAGTCTGCATTCGTTTGCAGAATACTTACAGCATCATATCAATTCTCCTGAAGCCCGTTCTTGCTTGACCAGCAAGCGTAAATCTTTGAAGCCTTTGAGCATATGGAAACCATTCAGTTTGAAGTTCATGGCTGCAGAGAAATCAGTCAGGAAGGGTGGCAGACAGCGTCGTGGGGGAACTTCTAGGGATCTGCCTGATGATCTTACAGATATATACAAAACAGATCCTGAAGAAGATTACAATCAATGCAAGACTCGAATCCAATGGATTCGACGCTATTGGGCTGAACAGTGGTACAAGTACAAGTTCGTCACCCAGGAGTACGCAGAGAAGTATGCTATCAAGAGTCCTTGGGGCGATATTCTCTATCGAGGCCTTCCCCCCCAAGAACAGAGCTGAAGCCATTGAGCAAAAACTCTATCCGTGCATGGTCTGTGGACCACAGCCTGAAGAAGCCGACCCATCATCATTGCTCTGGTGTCGCGACGACAATCTCTTCAAGCGCAACTTCCAGTTTGCTATGTCTTCAGCAAAGGAAAACAAGAAGTCATGGGGATTAGACTTCAATCCTGGTCCCTCTGCTCCCCGTGAGGATGGGACACGTGAAGCTGAAGAGAATAGAATTGGCCCCTTTGCAAACCTTAATGGTATCATCTCCTACGTCTTGGTTCAGGGTGCCAAAGTGGATCATCCCAACAATGATGCTGATTCTGATGAAGCCCCTGCTCCTACTCCAAGGCCAAAGAAGCCAAAGAAGGTTAAAGTTTCATCACCAGCCGCACCTCCAAAAGCTTCTCGTGTGAAGCCATTGGCCACTGCACCTCCTGAAGCCAATGTGCAGTCTGAAGATCAATCTCGTATCTCCAAGAAGACGGAGAAGAAAAAGAAACTTGTCAGGCATACTGATCAAGCTCTGGCTCCTGCTGCTATTCTGCGTGAAGAACCCATTGATCTATCAAGTGATGAAGATCTTGCGGATGATGCTCTTGAGCAGCTGATAAAGAGCAACGAAGAAGCAGAAATCTTTAGCAATTTGCCTCTCTTTGATGTGGCCATCATCCACAATTTCATTGATGAGTGGTTCGACACCCCAAATGTCAGCTTTGAAGATTTACATCTTCCCATTGGACTCACTGTCTCTTTCAATGGCGCCATTGCTTCTGAGCTGGCTCTCGCTCAGCGAATCGTTGAGCTCAAGAACAAGATTGATTATGAAAAGGCTCAATTCAAGAAGCATGTGGCCAAGCTAAGTGTTCAAGACGTCAGGAACTTCAAGGTCATGCTGCATGAGCTTAAAGAAGCTTTTCTGAAGAAGCGCCAAGAAGCTCAAGGCTCTCGTGAGCGCATGAAGAGTTTGGCTGATAAGTGTGTGCTTGCCTACAATGAGGCTGAGAAGCGCAAGTCACTTGGCCGTCCTGGCATTGACCCCAGGATGGCAGCAAAGAAAAAGAAGCTCCACGCATTATCTTCCCAAGTAGCATGACTTGCTCGAAGCCAAAGGTCACCACAACTACTTCAGAACAGAAGAAGACGAGGGCTGCAGAGGCTGAAGCCAGAAAGAGGAAGAATACCAAAGCCTCTGATGCCGCTCCCTCCAAGAAGAAGCGCAAGACCAAGAAGAATCAGGCTGCTCCCACAGAGCCCCTCTTTGTTGAACCCATCTCAGTGATTCATCCTGCATCTGCATCCCAAGAACTTCACATGACTGTTCATGAGCATGCTTCCACAGAGGCTCCTAAAGCTGAAGATATACCAGCAGCTGAACCCACCGCTACTGAAGACATTGGTCATCATGACAATGTTGAAGATGATGAAGTTCTTCCTCAGATCGAATACAATGTGGTATCATCGCCTATTCATACGAACAGTGAACTCATCAGCATTGGACGTCCTCTGACGCCAATTGCACGGGATGATTCATGGGCTGATCGCCCGCAAGAACAAGACTCCCCCAACACTCCCCAACAACAACAAGTCACAACATCTGTACAAGCTGAAGAGGATGAGGGCCTGCCCACTCCATCTCCAAAAGCGTCGCCTGTACTCCATAGGCTTCACAAAGGACCAAGGCCTCAAGCTCCTCTTCTGAGCGTTCCAGAAGGAGAAGTGCATCATCAACCTGTTGCACGTCAAGTGTTTTCAGAAGCCACCCCTGCTGTGAATGTCTCTGCATCTGAAGCACCAGCTGCTGAAGACAATCCGGCCGCATCAGCCGATGAAGAACGTCAAGAAGAACGTGTCTCTACTCCCCCCATTCCTGAAGAAATAGTTCACGAGGTGAACGTGTCAATGCCTGACCCTCCAGCTCCTCAAGTGGAGGTTGAAAATCCTGAAGCTGCCACAACCAATGCAAGTGAAGCTGATGACATTGTCATGGCTGAAGCTAATGTGGAGCTTGCAACAACCAGTGTGCCTGAAGCTAATGCGGCCACTGCACCTGAAGCTAGTGAGGCTACTGCTCCTGAAGCACCTGTTGTGCAACCTGAAGCCTCAGCTGCTGCCACTGCTCCTGTTCCAGCCCCAAGGCCCTATACAATTGAGCAAGCATTTAACCACGGAGAGCTAACAACAGTCAGATGGCCCGTTATGGTCCCTCCGCCTAATGTCTCTGGTCCTCAATTTGACTATCACATTGAGCATAGCCTCAAGTCCAGAAGCCCAAGCCAAGACTGCCAAGATTTCCTGGTGCTACCACCACTCTCGGGTCCTTCAATGCAAATGGCTTCAAGAGCCACAACACATTCTTTGATAGCTCGAAGGACCCCTACACGAAGCCAAGAATTGCATCAGATCGGTTCTGGAGTCATCAGCAGCGAAGCTATTACTCCTGTGTTCTGTATGATCAAGGGTGCATCTTCCCCCATATGCGCCTCGACACTGAAGCCATTACTGGACTACCCTGCTTAGAAGAAGCACTTGACTGCTTTCGTGATGCTGGGCTGCTCAGTTTTGTCACAGATAAAGAACACTGGAATGAAGAACTATTGCTTCAATTCTATGCCACACTGCACATTCGCGGCTACAACAGAGATACGAAGACTTGGGTTCTCGAGTGGATGACCGGAAACGTTCATCATGAAGCCAAAGCTATGGATATCATCGAGCTTACAGGACTGTCCACTCCCGGAGAACTCTATGAATCTGGCTGTCAACATCATTGCAATGCCCTGGAAAGCATCTTTCATAGGCCTGAACCCAATATGAGTCAGATGCTGAGCATGATGAAGCCTTTGCCCCGTGATGCTGAATATCCAACAGAGTTCTTTGTTGAAGACCTTGAGTATCTGCCACGCACCATATATCACATCATCAGGCAGACTGTATGGCCTATCAAATGACATTCATCAGCGGCAAAGCTTGAAGGAGCTATGAAGACTTTGGTCTTCTACATTTTCAATGGCATCAGCTTCAATGCACAAGATTTCTTCATCAGACAACTTGCTGCCTCCGGCTTTGATCTCTTTGGTCTAAAGTTTTATGCTCCATGGGTCATGCGCCTCATAAAGCGACACTCTACTGTCAACTATCAACCTTCTGCTCGCAATCATGTGATTTTTCTACCTGAGGTTGATATGTTAGTTGAAGCTATATATCCTGACCCTGCCAAGAAGCCTCTTTGTCTTCAGAATGCCAAGCACCAAAGCTTCACTCAACCCATTGAAGGTGTTCAAACAGCTACACGAATCTATCCATTGGCTGGAAATACTCGTCTGCCTCATCGAGCACCTACTGAAGCCACTGAAATCACCATTGCCTAAAGGCCTTGGAAGCGTTCCCGCGTTCTCAATGATCGAGAACTTCTTGTGGCCCTTCATCAGAAACAGGATAAACATCACTTTTGGCTCAAGAGACAGATGCAAAGCCTCTTGGTGGATGTCAATCGCATTCGCAACCTTGCCACCAAGAATGCCTTTGTTGCTCATGAAACTTGCCAGCGATCATGGAAGAGTTTGACCCTGCTTAGTGCTGAAGCAGATCTTCAAGACGATGGCTTCAATGAAAGATTTCAGTTTAACTCCACTCCTCCATGGAATGTTGTCCTACGAAGAACTCCATCTCTTGAAGACTCTGAATATTCTTCCTCCACGACAACGGTAAATGCCAGCGTGATCGATGATGAAGATGATGCTACTTCACCACCTCCTACTACTACTGCGCGCATCGACACTGCACCAAGTTCATCTGCACCGCCACCCAACGACAACAACCCTGCTGCTTCACCTACTCATCAAGAAGACGAGTAGATGCTCTATGTCTTCAAACCTTTTTGGTCATTACTGACAAAAGGGGGAGAAGCGTATGAGTTGATAGTCTTCAAGCGGGTTCATATGGGCCGTTGCGTTATATTTTGCCTCGTGCTTACAACTCTTGCGTTTTGACACATTTGGTTCTATGAGTTGTAACACTTAAACATGATGGTCGTCTGCTACTTATTTGCATTTCCACGTGCGATGATAACTTCCGCACTTAGATCATCCTGCATACGTCCATTTTTCATTATGCATGTCATCCTATATGCTATATCATTTCATGCATGATGAATTATCTTTGTAAGTTGAAGTGGATCTCCACAAGTACAACCTTCCATGTGCATTTGCATTCCAAAAGCAAAATTATTTATATGCACATCTTTAGGGGGAGCCCTTGCTACTTATGAAGACAAATTCCTATCCTTTACAATTTCACATACTTTATCCCCGTTGAAAACTTCAACCAGTTTGTCATCAATCACAAAAAAGGGGGAGATTGTAAGTGCATCTAGTGCCACCCCTAGTTGGTTTTGGAGTATTGACGACAAAGTTGGTTGAGGGACTAATGCTTTGTGAGAATTGCAGGATAACACAAGTAGTGTCCCTCATTGATTCGGTTTACCTACCGGAGATGACCCCTAAAAATGTATGAAGACATTGACGACAATGGTGGTATGAGAAGATATTCATATTGAAGACTATGACATGAGAAGACATTGCGTGAAGACTATGGAGCACGAAGACTGTGTGGTTTCGTTGTTTCCTTTTCTTCTTTGTTGAGTCATAGGAACCACCGTACTGTTAAGTGGGGTCCAAGTGAACTAAGTCAGAGTGACTGAAGTGATGCTCAACCCAAATCCTATGTCTTCGAGCGAAGACAATGAGAGCAAATCTTATCCAGAGTTGGATGAGTCAGCTTTGCTTGTAGCCCAAGTAAAGTTGCCGTGTGTGTTTGAAATCTGACCGTTGGAACACGTGTCAGTTCCTTAGTGACCCAGGGTCATTTTGGACAAATCAGGTTGGGTTGCCTAGTGGCTATAAATAGCCCACCCCCTACACCATAAATTGGTGGCTGCTCAGAGTTAATATACGGCTTTTTTCCTTTGAGAGCAACCCACCTCGAAGCATTTGAGAGAGAGAAATCATTGCGAGGACAAAGCCCAAGCACCCAGAGCCAAAGAGTGTTAGGCATCACTGAAGTCTTTCTGTCTGTGTGACCTGAAGACTTATTACACTTGAGGGCTGTGTATCCTCCAGCCGGTTAGGCGTCTCATTCTGAGCATCCAAGAGTCATTGTCGATTGTCGGGTGAACGGAGTCTGTGAAGGTTTGGAAGTCTACCTTGAAGACTTACCAGAGTGATTGGGCGAGGACTGGGTGTCCTTAGCTCAAGGGGAATAAGTTGAAGACACGGTCTTCTGAGTTGAATCTCAGCCTCCCTAACCAGACGTACAGTTGTCACAGCAACTGGAACTGGTCCAACAAATCCTGTGTCTTCAACAAGTGACTGGTTCTATCTCTTCTCTCCTTTACTTTGAGTTTGTCTTCGTGAAGTCATTGCTTATCTGTCTTATCTGATTGACTTCATTGCTTGACTACTATTGTTGATTGGCTTCATACTATCTTCCATCCTGATCCTACTACCTAGCTGCTATTGGTCTTCGTATGTTAATGCTATTGCATACTTGACTATGGCTTGCTTGTTGTAGTTTATCTTCCACTGCATATCAATTAGGTTATTTCTATTGTTTGTCTTTGAAACTTCCATGTTTTGAAGACTTTCATAAAAATCGCCTATTCACCCCCCTCTATTCGATAACTAGCACTTTCAGAGCCCCCGTGCGGGATGTAGCCAGCCGGTGTATTGCCTCTCGATGAACAAAGACCGTTGCTACCGTGTGCGCGGTACGTAGAACGAGTCGAGACGTGGTGAGTCGAGCCGGTTGGTTGGCTTTGGATGAACGGTTGCCGGTGGGGGTTGGATGAACAAGACCCCGTAGTAGTAGGCCATTGCCTCTGGATGAACTGGACCCCGAGGAGGCCACCGCACCCCAGCCGGTTGGGGGTGGAGGAATAGGACCCCATTGAGGCTGGATGAACAGTAGCTAGTGGAGGCTGGATGAATAGTAGCCGTGGATGAACAGTAGCTGGTGGAAGCTGGAGGAGGTCGACAGTGGATGAATAGTAGCCCATGGAGGCTGGGGTGATGCAGTAGATGGTGGATGAACAAAACCCCATTTTGACTGTAGGCGCTCCAACACAAGTTTGTTTCCTCCATTTTGCATTACAGCACACCCATCCCGATCAACAAGACCCCGTTTCGACCGTAGGCACTCTAATAGAAGTACGTTTCCTCTGTTTTGTGGTACGCCAGACCGCCCCCTCGATGAACAGGATCCTTTTCGACCGTGGCCGGATGAATAGAAGGCCGTTTCCTCGTTTTGCGGTACGCCAGACCCCGTTTCGGCTGTTCCGTCCAAGTCGGTTAGCTCCCGTTGAACAAGACACATTCCGACCCAGTCAGTTGCCTCCCAACGAACAAGATTCTATTTCTCCGTTTCGACCCAGCCGGTTCGCTACCCAATGACAAGACACTGTTGTTGCCATCCGTTGCCTCTCCATGTACACAAACCTTGGCCGTCTGTATATATGCGCGAGTACGTGCTCGAGACCCCGCCCATATGTACGTACGTGACCGTATTTTTTGCCCCGTGGTTGTACATACATGTATATGACTTAGACGGGACTGCGTGAACTGCTATATCGGGTTCTCTACAACGACACGTGCCACTACTTACTTGGGCATGGTTCATACTTGCATAGAGACCCACCGAATAGTATGTACGTAAACGTTCATGACCAGACAAACAATGCTACATACGCTTTGACCGGGTGGGTCGTAGCGGTCAGGGACGATAAGGACGCGCTTCCTTGCGTGCGAAGATATAACTGGTCGGTCCCAGCTGTCAGTGGGAGGAATCATTTTTATTTTGCGAGTAATAAGGAGGCACTTCCTTGTGTTCGAAGATGTAACTGGTGGGTCCAGCTGTCAGCCTCACTGCCTCAAGTCCTCTTCCGATGGATCTCCTTTGTTGACCATGTTGACCACGCCGCGCCGAGAGCACCAAGGCGGTGGATGACAGGGAGGCCTAGGAAGGGAATGACACGGAGTTAGGGAAGACGCGGCGGTGTGTCGGTGTACAAAAGTAGGGGTCCCTTTTTGTACCCCTTTACTTGTGCGTAGGTATTCGCAGCCCCACGCCTGTGGCCATGCTTGGTGGGGCAGAAGAAGCCAAGATTACTAGAGCTGTGCTCAAGACCAAAAGCATGAAGAGCTGAGGGGCGACATGAAACTCCCCCGGTAAGGTCCTTGCCGGGGCGGCCTTCGCAGCCCCAGCAAGAACCTTGCTGGAGCAACTTGTCCAACCCCAGCCGGGCTACCACCCTTGAGCCTAAGAGTTCTGACATCCTCAACCACATTGGAACCAAAGCTCGGGAGGCGCCTCCATGGTGGCATGCAGATCTTTGTGAAGACCAAGAACATACAAGACTAGATGAGAATCAGAAGATGGAGATCCTCGGCAAGATCCTTGCTGAGGATACCCACGAGACCCCCCGGCAAGACCCTTGCCGAGGATGCCCACGACGCCTGGCAAGACCCTTGCCGGGGCCCTAGCAAGACTCTTGCCGAAGACACCCGCGGGGCTGCAGCCAGGCCCACACACGCCAAGGCTCCACCGCCGTTCCCACATAGTTGCTAGCCCACCAACTAGGCAGACACGTGTGTGGCGACGTGCGGCTTCCGGGCCAACTTAGCAAGCACCAGCGTGGTGGCATGCAGATCTTTGTGAAGACTCTGCCACCATGCCAACTCAGCAGCCAACCAGCGTGGCACTACACGCCTCGTCAGCTCGGACGCGCGTTGAAGCCAGGCAAGGCGGCGATAGCTGGGACAAGCTTCCTTGCCGTCCCCCATAAAGCAAGAAGGACACATCGGCAGCGCATTAAATGCATTTGTCCTATGGTGCCAGGAGATAGACTCGACTACTGTACAAACTTTCCTCCTCCTGTGTGCCACTATGGCAGCCCCTTTATCTATAAAAGGAGGCGCGCGGCATACTGGGAGAGGATTCGAACTTTTAGGACCCTGCACGCTTTGTAGCTAGTCCAAGAACACTAGATAAACATAAACCAGCAGGTGTAGGGTATTAGGCATCACTTGCGGCCTGAACCTGGATTATCCCCCTACGTTGATCTTCTAATCCAGCTCTTTCCACAGCCCCGCTCCCGCCAACCATAGCAAAAGGGATTCTTCGTGATCCCGTAGGTGTCGTTTCCCCCGACATATTTGGCGCGCCAGGTACGGGGTGCAAGCTGTTAAAATCCGGTTTGAAGGTTAGCGCACCAACTTCATCATCACCATGGCCCCCAAGAGAAAGGGGATCACAGCAATTGGCTTGTCTGGTGCCGGCCCGTCCTCGCCAGTGCAAGGAGGCGGCCGGGTGGCCACATGGGGCCGGAGACATGGCCCGCGAGCACCCACGGCATTATGGAGATCGGAGCCAGGCGAGCAATGTCGTCCGAATTCGAGACGGCGAGCCACACACCGCTGGGTCCAGGGGCGAGGCCGTGTTACCCACGGGCGGCGCGACAGCCTCTATGGCACCCCAGCTGACACCCGCGCCACGCCCTTCCCAAGCCGCGCGCGACGAGCAACACCGCGATGCTGTAAAGAGACCTGTGCACCACTCGCGGGACGCACCAGGACGGCGTGCACGCTCGGACGCTGGTAGAGGCAGCGTGCGACCGCGAGACCATGACAGAGCCCTTTCTAACCCAGTTGGAAGTCAGAGCACATCACAGTCTACGCAGATCTCTCTGCCGCCTACGCCAGCAGAAGCGCTGGCGCGCGTGCATCTGCTCCTCGACTTCCTCCTGCTGTGGAGAAGCTCGATGAGTGGAGGGCCACAATTCGAAGCCTTGTCAGCTTAGCCAACAAAGACGAGCCGCTCCCGACGGGACCCTCACACTGGCGTCCTGACGAGCCGGTGCATGCCGGTGGTTGGGGGACTAGAGACGCTGCGACCACGATGCACCCCCTCCCGCGACAACAGCCACCGGCCCGTCGAGCCAACGTCTGTGACAATGTTTCCACAGGGTCGTCTGACCCGCGAGCCCACCTTGACCAATGTCAAGTCCTCCGGGAACGGGCCCAGGAAGACGCTCGAACTACCATCGAACAACAATGGGAGATGCGCCATCAGTCAGATCAGCGTGCGGGCCCTACTATGGACCACCCGGCACTGAGGGGCCTCGGCGACCTGCCTTATGAGGTGGGTTGTCCAGCCTTTACCCAAGAGACGCGACAATTCCAGTGGCCCTCCCATCGCACGTTCAAGCCCGATGTTGGCGAGAAGTACAACAGCAAGACCCACCCATCGGAGTTCCTCAGCATCTACACCATCGCGAGCTGCTGGAGCTCGCGACAACAAGGTGCTTGCCAATTACTTCCCATTGGCACTCAAACCCAACATCATGTCATGGTTGATGCACTTGCGAGTGGATTCCATTTCTTCTTGGTCGGATTGGTGTCATGAGTTTGTTGGCGCCTTCACTGGAGGCCACCAAGCTCATGGCCAGGCAAGCGATTTGCATATCATCCCCCAGAAAAAGGTGAAAACCTATGCAAGTACATACAGAGGTTCAACCAGGTGCAATACAACATCCCAGATGTTCATCTCGCCGCTGTCATCAGCGCATTCCATCAAAATGTGTGCAACCGCAAGATGCGTGAAGAGTTGGCGATGAACAAGGTCAAGGACGTGGCCGAACTTTATGTTCTGGCCGATAGATGTGCTCGGGCTGAATAGGGGAGGAAGTACCCCGGCGAAGACGCTGGTGTGGAGACCGACTCCACAGACAAAGACGCCGCCGCCCCGAAGAAGAAGGGTAGGCGCCGCAACCGGAAGCATAAGGGCAAGACTGTGCTTGCCGTCGAGGGATCCGGTGAGCCCGGCCGCCAAAAAGGCCAAGGCTAATGACCCCGGCAAGGAGGTTGCCGGGTGTGCCGCCTCCCTAGCCTTGGCGGCTGCCGGCAAGCCGGGAGGCTCCGACAAGCAGTACTGCAAGATCCATCGCACCAAGGGCCATGACCTCCAGAACTGCCAACAGGTTGAGCTGCTTGCAGAAAAGTAGAAGGCTGAGTATGAAAGGCGAGACAAGGAGAAGGGTCAGGATGGTGCTGAGGGGTCCAGTAAGAAGCATGGCAGCCAAGGGGGTCACCGCGACAAAGATAAAAAACAAGAGAGGCCCGCTCGGGGCCGGGACAAGGAATAGGAAGATGATGATCACGATGAGTACAACAAGTCCGGCGAGCATGAGTTCCAGAAGGCTATAGAGGCCATGTGCATCGACGGTGGCGCCTTGTTGCACACCTCACATCACTAGCTAAAGTAGTGGGCGCGTGAGGTCACTTCGGCAGAGCCATCGTTCGATGCCCAGAAGCCACTGAAGTGGTCCCGCATGCCCATTCTTTTTGACACCAAGGATCACCCTGACCGCACTACTGCGGTCGGGTGTTTGCCGTTGTTGGTGTCACCAACAATATGCAACCTCAAGGTGACCAAAGTGCTGGTTGACGGTGGGGCCGGTCTGAATTTGATCTTGCCCGCTGTGATCAAGAAGTTGCAGATTCCTGATGGAGATCTCAAGGAGACGGGAACGTTCCAAGGGGTCAACCGGGAAGGAGTCAACCGAAAGGTAAAATCATGCTGCCGGTTATGTTTAGGGGCGAGCTGAACTACAGGACAATGAAGATCGTCTTTGATGTTGCCGAGATCCCCTTGCCGTACAATTGGATCCTTGGCCGCCCGAAGCTGGCCAAGTTCATGGCGGCGGCATACTACGCCTACAACACATTTAAGATGCCGGGGCCACTGACCATCATCACCGTCCCCTCTGACAGGAAAGACGCGCTCATCTGCGCCGACCAACTCTACCGAGAGGCAGTTGCAGCAACTGCCGCCATGGCACTTGCTCCTGCCGCTGAAGCCCCGGGAAGGAAGATGGACGGCAAGACCTCTTACACCCACTTCGGAAAGCGCACCTCTTCGGAGTGTTGTGCTCCCATTGAGGACGTGCCAGAGAGCTCCACTGGCAAGAGCAAGAAGTCCAAGGCTGCACCACCAGAAACCAAGAAGGTGTCCATCAAGGAGGACGACACGGGCGGGGCTTTCACTACAAACTCCACCCTCGATAGCAAATAGGAAAGCGCGCTCGTCGCCTTCCTGCGGGCGAATGTCGATGTATGTGCATGGCAAGCATCTGACATCCCCGGCATTCCCAGGGAGGTTATTGAGCACCATCTTGTTGTTTGTCCTCACACGCGGCCCATCAAGCAGAAGGTCAGGAAGCAAGCTTTGGAGCGACAAGAGTTTATCATTGAAGAGATTAGAAGTTGGAGGCGGCAGGCCTGGTAAGAGGAGTACTCCACCCCATGTGGTTGGCCAATTCGGTGGTGGTGCGTGAGGCGAGTCGGAAGTGGAAGCTGTGTATTAACTATACAGACATTAATAAAGCATGTCCAAAGGATCCTTTCCCTCTGCCACGCATCGACCAGATTGTAGACTCCATTGCCGGGTGTGACCTGCTGTCATTCCTCGATGTCTATTCAGGATACCACTAGATCTTCATGATGAAGGAAAACAAAGAGAAGACCGTGTTCATCACCCAATGTGGTACATACTGTTTTGTATGAATGCCTTTCGGGTTGAAGAGCGCTGGTTCAACATTTGCTCGAGCAGTCCAAATTGGTTTTGAGCCCCAGCTACATAGAAATATGGAAGCTTATATGGGTGACATAGTGGTCAAAACCAAGGACAGGGCCACACTCATACAAGATTTAGAAGAAACATTCACAAATCTGCGCAAGATCAACCTCAAGCTCAACCCAGAGAAGTGCGTGTTCGGTGTCCCGTACGGCAAACTTCTCGAGTTCTTTGTGTCTCAACACGGAGTTGAAGCAATCCCAACAACATCAAGTCGATTGAGCAGATTGAGGCACCAAAACGGGTCAAAGACGTCCGTAGGCTTGCCGGCTGCGTTGCTGCCCTGAGTAGGTTCATCTCCAAATCTGCTGAGCACGCCCTCCCCTTTTTCAAAGTTTTGAAGAAGGCGGGTCCAGTAAGATGAACTCCGTCGGCAGAGGCAGCACTGCAAGATTTGAAGAGGTTCTCTCCTCCACGCCAATACTAGTCGCGCCTAAACCACGGGAGCCATTGCTGCTGTACTTAGCAGCAACGAATCAATTCGTCAGTGCTGCGCTGGTGGCACAGAGGGAACTTGAGGGAGAAGTAGCATTTGCAGTAGAGCCTCCTATTATGGTGGGTAGCCCTATTTATAGTGGCCCTGGTCCTCTTCCCAAATGCTGGCGGGAAGGGATGCCACGACGGCCAAATTTGAAGGGAGACAACTAGTACAAGTTATCCTGACTAAAGGTGGTCTTTGCCTACCAAAGGCTCTGGTGGTGATGCCGTCTTGGGCTCCACAGTGACCTCCGTCCTGCCGTCCTGCTGGTCTTGGTCTCGTTGCACTGATATGGAAACCTTTGCCTGATGCCTCGGGACTCCTCGCATGTGCTTGCCTCTTTAGAACCAAAGAGGAAACAAGGACACTGGGTGCGCTGGCGCCCGCCTAGCCCCGATCATCATGGCTTGCGTCACAGGAACCTCGCGAGGTGCCCCTTGCCTTGATCTCTCTACCCCTCGCGGGCCAGCCTGGTGAGGCCGCCCCCGAGGAGGTCTTGCGTTGTCCGCCTCGCGAGGCTTGGCCCCTTGCGAGGCTCTTGAGTGTTTGGCGGTGAAGAAGGGCCGTACGAGGCCGCTGGTGGAGCCATGTCATGTGTCGCAGGCAGGCAAGTCTGGGGACCCCCGTTCCCAGGACACCGCCAGTAGCCCCCAGGCCCAAGACGCGCTCGGACTTGGCTTCGAGGCAAAGCCAAGGGGAAAGTATGGAGTGCCGCGGGCCCTAACAGCCTGCGGCCTCGGTTGACGCGTGGCGATTGATGGAACATGGGCATCTCCGCTTCCCCATGCTGCCTCTGCAACTGCCCGACTTGACAAATGCGTGCTGCATGCAGAAAAAAATCATCAGTACCTGTGATCGTGGGGGTCGCCGGTTGGCCTTCTCCCGCTATAAATGAGGAGGGGGGCGGGGGCGGAGCCCCCGCCGCTCATCTCTTCCTGCTTTGCTCACTTCTTCTCCCTTGCTTCATTGCTAGTAGCGACACCATGGCGCCTGTGAAGAGGTTCTCGGCTGCAGAAAACGGGAAGGCCCGCTAGGAGGGGCTCGGCTCACCGCCGCCTAGGAGGGGGCGTGACCGTCCCCGCAAGCACACCGTAGTCCCCGCCGTGGCCCCTCATAGCCACGGCGACACCTCTTTGCACGGTGGGAGCCGCCCAGGTCATGGCAGCCCCATCGATGAAGGGAGGCGTGCCATGGTCGCGCGGCCTCCCCGACCGTGCTGCCACTTGGCGGAGGTGCTGCCGGAGTTCGTCGTGTGGTTGGAGAACCCGGCCGTCACTTGGCTTCAGCTCCCGTGCTTCTTTGCTGGCAAGCTACCAGCCACGAGCCCAGGCGGTCTCTGGCTGCAGGTGGACGGCTGCTGCAGCAAGGCTTCATGCGTCGCGGTCGAGGTCTCCGTCGCGGGCAACACAACCCTGCCCATGGGTGGCAGACGTTTGCCCGCGCGCATGGCTTGGGCCGGCGGTGCACCCTCCACTTCAAGTACGATGGCGACGCGACCCTCTATGTGAGGGTCTTCGGGGAAGACGGTCGCCGCATCAGGTGCTGCCCTGAGGACAACAACGGCGGTGAGAGTGCTTAGTCTCGGTGATGGACGCGACGAGGATGAAGGCGAGCTTGTCCTCGGTGCCGGCCATGGCTCATCCAACTACGACGACTCTTCTTCCAGTGACAGCTCCAGCAGCGGCGGCTACGACCAGCCGCCACGCCGTCGCGCCCGCTTCGAGGGTGGCAGCAGGTCGTCTCATCACCGCGCCCCTGTGAAGCGCGAGGAGGGGTCTGGCTGAGCCCAGGAGAGCTGCATGGGCCCATCCTCACAAACTTCTGCGGGGGCACGCGCTGCTTTTGTTTCGTTCTTCCTTTTCTTCCTGTATTAAGAGATAGACATGTATGGGGCCCCGCAGGGGCGTGCAACGAACCATGATTTCCATGTTGCTATGTTATGTTTATCGTTCCTGTGTCGTGTTGCAGCATCGACATTTTATGTAGGCACGTAGAAATAACTTAGCTTGACGTGCTCGAAGTAGTTTCCGCTTCATGAGGCACGCATTTCCCAGTACCTGGCGAGGCCTCCTTGGCTTGGGAGGCGTCTAGGAACTGCAAAAATTCATTAGGAAACTCTTATTCATTTGAGCCCTGGTCGCAAGCGCCACTGGCCATGACCCATCGCTTTGCATCACGGTACCCGAGGGGCACGGATTCAGAGAGGTGCGCCAGCTTGCGAGCTCGAGCGAGGGTGCCTCGTGAAGAACAGGAAAAACGCTCACGAGCGCACCTGTCCAGCCCCCTCGTGAGGCATGCGAGGGAGAGTACGGGTCAAAACAAGGAACCGAGGGTAGAAATGGAGGCAAAAGGTGATGGAACCAAGTCAGCAAGGAACACCAGAAAGAAAATTTTCATTAAAGAGGGCAAGCCAACTACGGAAAGCAAATGAAAAGTCGCGTCCGGCACCTCGTCTAGTCTTCTCACCAGCGCGGAGCTAAGTGCTGCCACTAGGATGTGGGAGGGAGCCCCCGAGGCCCGAGGGCGGCACTCCTGAGACTCCGGGCCGTGTACAACCCCACTCATTATTACATGAGAGTGTCACAAGCGGAGACCTTCACAGGCACTGTGCCTTGCTTCACACGTGTTGGGCCTTGCTTCATGGGTAGAACTTCCGGAGGTGCTGGATGTTCCAGGCGTTCTGGATGGGGACCCCGTCCTGCGTCTCCAGGTGCATGACACTAGGCCTGGAGACGTTGGCGTGTTTGGCCTGACCATTTCTCCTAGGGTGTTCCACCGAAGCATAGCAGATCTGCGTTCCAAGGTTAGCACAATATGTCTTGAAGAGAATGCTAGTGAACTGCGAGCCGTTGTTGGTGATCATGCGATTAGGGACCCCGAACCGGCTCACGGGGCCCTTGATGAACTTGACGCAGATTCGGCCGGGATAGTGCGGACAGCTTCTACCTCCGCCCATTTGGTGAACTTGTCGATGGCGACGTAGAGGTAGTGGTAACCCCCGGGCACTCGAGGGAGAGGGCCTAAGATATCAAGCCCCCATACTGCGAATAGCCACGAGAGCGGGATGGTCTAGAGGCCCTGAGTTGGCTGATGGATCTGGCATGGAATTGACAGGCCTCGCAGGACTTCACCAGCTTAGTTGCGTCATTGAGTACTGTAGGCTAGTAGAACCCACTGCGGAAGCCTTGCCGATGAGGGTTCGTGATGACGAGTGGTGTCCGCAATCTCCATCATGTATGTCAGCTAGCAACTCGTTCCTCTGTTTCCTGGAGATACAACGTAAGGAAACGTCATTCGGTCACTTCCTGTATAACTCACCGTCCTGGATGCAGCATGCCGTGGCCTATCGGGCCACGCGCTCCGCGTCCTCCTCTTTTTCCGGCAGCGTCCCTTGCATCAGGTATTCCTTGAACTCCTTCGCCCAACACCCCTCCTGAGGCTTGAGCGCTAGGAGTAGGCGTGCTCCCGAGGTCGGGTCATAGACCGGGGCTCCCGAGGCAGGTGGTTGGGGAGCTCCTCCGGAGGCGGCGCCGACCTCGAAAGCGGAGGTGCTGTCGATCACCTGAAGAGCCGCTCCTTGAAGACGCCAGGCTCTTGGGGTAGTCACTTGGATGCTCTTTTGGCGATGTCGTTGGCCTCCTTGTTGGTGCCACGGGGCACGTGCTGCAATTCTAGACCTAGGAATTGCTTTTCCATTTCGCGTACCTCCGTGAGGTATGCCTCCATGTGCTCGTCCCTTGGCTCATATACCTTATTGGAGAAGTTGATGAGGAGCTGCAAGTCACCCCTAATGATGAGGCACTTCACCCCTAGGGCCACCGCAGCCTTAACGCCAGCTATGAGGCCTTCGTACTCCGTGATGTTGTTGGAGACCTTCTCTCCCTGCTAGAAGCAGAGCTGCACGGCGTAGTAGAGCTTGTCCTGAGTGGGCGAGATGAGTACCGCTCCAGCCCCCATGCCTTGGCGTGCAAACACACCATCAAAATACATAACCCAGCCATCAGACACTTCACTTCTTGGTGAGAGGGATTGATCCTTGCCTCCTTCAAGCCCCGGGGCGTCCGTCTATTCTGCCACGAAATCAGTGAGCGCGGCTCCCTTGATGACCTTGGTTGTGCTGAACTCCAGCTGGAATGCCTACAGCTCGATGTTCCATTCGGCGACCCTTCCAGCAGCATTGGGGCTCCTAAGTACCTCTCCAGCGGGTAGGCCGAGATGACCTTGATTGGATGACCTTGAAAGTAGTGCCATAGCTTACGCGAGGCCACCAAGAGTGTGAGCAAGAGCTTCTGAGGCATGGGGTACCATGCCCTTGCATCCCACAGTATCATGCTGACCAAATACACTGGGTGCTCGACATGGGCGGGCGCATCGACGGGGCCTGTGTCTGTCGGAGACTGAGGCGCCTCCGGAGGCGATGGAACCCTCGGAGCCTAGTCGCTCATTGGGGCCTCTGCAGGCCCAAGAACGCCGTCTTGCTGGGCCCGGTCATCCGTTGGTGCTGCTGCAGCCCTTGCGGTGCCCTACGGATCTTGTGTCGCCCCGGCTGGGGCATGGTTCAGCGCGACGTATCCTTTGCCTGGCGCTCTTGCCGAACCGCCACCAGAGTTGCGCTGGCAGATTAAGGAGTGGTGGGAAGGTAGAGCATCAGGGGCTCGAGAGGGCGGGGCGCCACCATCACCGGAGGGCTGGTCAGGTATCTCCTGAGGTCTTCAAACGCTTGGTCAGCCTCCGAGGTCCACTCAAATGGGCCCTTGTTCTTCATCAGCTTGAAGAGTGGTAGGGCACGCTCTCCCGGCTTGGAGATGAATCTCCCTAACAAAGTGACGCAGCCGACAAGCTTATGCATCTCCTTGAGGGTTTGCGGTGGGCCCATGTCTTCGATCGCCTTAACCTTCTCCGGGTTGGCCTCGATTCCCCTGTGGGACACGAGGAAGCCCAGCAGCTTGCCAGCGGGGACACCAAACACGCACTTCTCGGGGTTGAGCCACAAGTCCACCTGGCGCAGGCTCGCGAAGGTCTCCTCCAGGTCCTGAATCAAAGTTCTCGCCTCCCGAGACTTTACCACAATGTCGTCGACGTAGGCTTCAGCGTTCCTCCCGAGCTACTGACCCAGGGCGATGCCCATCAGCCGTTGGAAGGTCGCGCCTGCATTGCGCAGCCCGATCGACATGCAAATGTAGCAGTACACCCTGCATGAGGTTAGGAAGGCCGTCTTCTCCACATTCTCTACCGCCATCTTGATCTGGTGATAGCCTGAAAAAGCACCCAGGAAGCAAAGCAGGTCACACTTGGCGGTGGAGTCAACGATCTGGCTGATGCATGGAAGCGGGAATGGATCTTGAGGACAGGCCTTGTTGAGGTTGGTGAAGTCGACACACATTCCGTCCTTCCCGCCTTTCTTTGGCATGACGACGGGGTTCGCCAGCCACTCGGGGTACCAAACCTCGCGAATGACACCTGCTGCCTCCAGCTTGCGGGTTTCCTGGACGATGAAGGACTGCTTCTCCGTGTACTGCCGTTGTGCTTTCTGCTTCACAGGGCGCACATTGTGGCACACCCTCAAGTGATGCTCGATTACCCCACTTGGGACCCCCACCAGTTGTTTGGATTCCCAGGCGAATACTTCCTTGTTTGCACGCAAGAACTTCACCAATGCCTGCTCTTGATCCGGATCGTGGTTGGCACCAATGGCGAAGGTGGCTCCAGAGGACCCATCTTCCTCGACCGGCACCTGCTTGGTTTCTGCCCGATCTGGAGTGAACAACTGCTTCTTCTTATCTAGTGCGGCCTCCTTAACTCCGGAGGTGACCTCGTCGGCCGGTCGTGCTGCCGCGGCGGTTTTGAGGGCAAGCCTGAGCGCCACCAGAGCTTCCTTGGTATCTCTGACTACAGTGAGGATGTCCTTGCTCCCGGGCATCTTCATTTGGTTGTAGGATGGATGGGTTGCCGCCATAAACTGAGCCATAGCAGGGTACCCGAGGATGGCATTGTACGGGAGGCCAATACGGGAGATGTCGAAGTCGATCAGCTCAGTGCGATAGTTAAGGAGGTCACGGGAAGACGGATGTCGGTGTCAAAACCGGCGGATCTCGGGTAGGGGGTCCCGAACTGTGCGTCTAGGCGGATGGTAACAGGAGACAAGGGACACGATATTTTACCCAGGTTCGGGCCCTCTTGATGGAGGTAAAACCCTATGTCCTGCTTGATTAATATTGATGATGTGTGTTACAAGAGTAGATGTACCACGAGATCAAGGAGGCTAAACCCTAGAAGCTAGCCTATGGTATGATTGTTGTTCGTCCTACGGACTAAAGCCATCCGGTTTATATAGACACCGGAAAGGGCTAGGGTTACACAGATTCGGTTACAATGGTAGGAGATCTACATATCCGTATCGTCAAGCTTGCCTTCCACGCCAAGGAAAGTCTCATCCGGACACGGGACGAAGTCTTCAATCTTGTATCTTCATAGTCTTGGAGTCCGGCCAATGATGATAGTTCGGCTATCCGGACACCCCCTAGTCCAGGACTCCCTCAACGGATCTGCCCCAGGGGGCTAGAGGAGCCACCGCCGACCCCAGAGAAGGGCTTGCTGAGGCGGAGTCGCTCGAGCGGCACGTGAAGGAGGCTGAAAGACTCCACAGAGAGCACGTTGACACCGGCGCCGCCGTCGATGAGGGTCTTGGTGACGGCCACGCTGTAGATGGTGGGCGTGCAAAGCATTGGGAGCACGTCCGAGCCGACGGTGGTGATAGGGTAATCCCCCGAGTCGAAGGTTAGGTTGGCCTTGGGCGCCGTCCAACCCGTGGGAGCTCCCTGTCGCGCTGAAGTGGCGTCGATCTAGAGAAACAACGGCTTGGTTTGACGGCCCGAGGGCGGCGCTTGTGAGCCGCGGAGGAGGGCCGCGACAGCGAGGGGCGCCGGTGCCACGAAGCACGCAACGAAGAGGCCGCGCAACTCCTCCCAAGATGCCACCGTGGATCCTAGGAGGTTGAGCAGCCAGGCGCGCGGTGCACCAGTGAGGGCCATGGGAAGCCAGTTGGCCCCCAGCCTTCAGGGCGGCCTCTTCGTACGCCAGCAGGAAGGCCGACAGGTCCGCTGCACCATCGTAATAATGCGGCGGCATCTTTGGCTTGAACTTGGGTGGCCATTGTACCCGCTGCAAAGCGGGGGCCAAGGCTCTGAGCCCCCTAGCCCCTCCATGGGAATCCGTCATCGCAATCGGAAGAGCAACGCCGGCCATGGAGGCAAGGTGCAGTGGTGGCAAAATGTGGATCAACGGAAGGAAGGTTTCGGCGCACCCCTACCTGGCGCGCCAAATGTCAGATTTCGTGTTCCGGCAAAACCCTTGAGGTTCAAACACTGGGGTGCGCACAAAGATCTCTCCTCCCCCTTGCACTCTCTCTCCCCGCGACCTCAAAGCTCAGTGCGTCGAAATCGCAGACCAAAGGGACACAAGGTTTATACTGGTTCGGGCCACCGATGTGGTCTAATACACTACTCCTGTGTGGTGTGGTGGATTGCCTCTTGGGATGAAGAGGAACAGTTACAAGGGAAGAATAGCCTCCTGAGGAGAGGAGCTCTTGTGCTTGGTGAGTTTGTGTGGATGAGGATGATCTGAGTGGCGCAGGATCAGTTGCCTCCTACTATGGTGGCTAGCCCTATTTATAGTGGCCATGGTCCTCTTCCCAAATGCTGGCGGAAGGGATGCCACAACGGCCAAATTTGAAGGGAGACAACTAGTACAAGTTATCCTGACTAAAGGTGGTCTTCGCCTGCCAAAGGCTCTGGTGGTGACGCCGTCTTGGGCTCCATGGTGACCTCCATCCTGTCGTCCTGTTTGTCTTGGTCTCGTTGCACTGATATGGAAACCTTTTCCTAATGACTCGGGACTCCTCGCCTGTGCTTGTCTCTTTAGCACCAAAGAGGAAACGAGGACATTGCGTGCGCTGGCGCTCGCCTGGCCCCGGTTGTCATGGCTTGCGTCACAGGAACCTCACGAGGTGCCCCTTGCCTTGATCTCTTCGCCCCTCGCGAGCCAGCCTGGAAAGGCCGCCCCCGAGGAGGTCTTGCGTCATCCGCCTCACAAGGCTTGGCCCCTCGCGAGGGTCTTGAGTGTTTGCCGGTGAAGAAGGGCCGTACGGGGCTGCTGGTGGAGCCATGTCATGGGCCGCAGGCAAGCAGGTCTGGGGACCCCCGTTCCCAGGACACCGGAAGCTACGCCACTATTTCAAGCGCACGAGATCACCATTGTCATCCTCCTCCCTTTGCAAAGGGTTTTGCACGACCTACATGCAATAGGGAGGATTGTAGAGTGGGCATTAGAGCTGTCGAGCTTTGGCCTCAAGGTTTAAAGTACTTCAACAATCAAGAGCAGAGCTTTGGCAGAGTTCATAGTAGAGTGGACCGCAACGCCCGACGAGGAGATTCAAGAGACCGCCCTTCCCGACAAGGAGATGAGCAGTGAGTGGATTGTGTACTTTGACGGGGCTTTCTCACTCCAAGGTGCTGGTGTTGGCGTGCTACTCGTCACACCCACTGGAGAGCACCTCAAGTACGTAATCTAGATGCACTTTCCAGGAAAAATCAAAAAATAATACGGTGAAATATGAGGGTTGCTTGCCGGTCTCAGGATCGCCGCAGACCTCAGAATCAAGAAGCTCATCATCAGAGGTGATTCGTAGCTCGTCGTGAAGCAAGTTAACAAGGATTACCAGAGCCCACTGATGGAGGCCTACATGAATGAAGTGAGGAAGTTGGAAGAACGTTTCAATGGCCTACAAGCAAAGCATGTTCCCCGAGCGGAGAACAGCATTGCCGACGACCTGTCGAAAAGTTCTGCCCTCAAGTTGCCTGTGGAACCAGGTACCTTTGTACTTTAGTTAATTCAGCCATCCGTAGAGCCATCAGCAGGGCAGAACAAGCAAAGGAAGACAAGCCCCGGCAAGTACCTCCCCGCCGAGCTCCCAGGAGTCGCCGGCAAGGAGGTTGCCGGGTACCCCAAGCTTGCCGAGGGGTAACTACCTCCGACAGGGCCCCAGGCCCTGACCATAGAGGCAGTTGCCCTGCGGCCGAAGATGTGCCTTTGGTCCTTGCCATCGAGCCCCAGGCTCCGGCATGGGCGCATCCCACCGTCTATTTCCTCCAAACAGGGGAGCTCCCCGAGGAGCAAGAAGAAGCAGAGAAATTAGCCCGTCGGTCCAGCATGTACCAGTTTGTGGATGATACCCTATACAGAAGGAGGCGAAACAGTGTCAGGCTGAAGTGCATTCCTCAAGAGGACGGACTAGAGTTGTTGTCAAAAATACATGGAGGTATGTGTGGCTCCCACATAGGGTCAAGAGCCCTTGCCGGTAAGGCATTCCGGAAGGTTTCTTCTAGCCCACAGCCCTCCAGGATGCACCCGCGCTAGTAACCAAGTGTGAAGCATGTCACTTCCACTCGAAGAAGCTTGATCAACAAGCTCAAGCCCTTCAAACAATCCCTCTCTCCTGGCCATTCCTGGTCTGGGGGCTCAACATACCGGGCCCTTTCCCCCGTGCTATCGGGGGCTTTGAGTACTTGTACGTCGTGATTGACAAGTTCACAAAGTGGCCCGAAGTAGAAGCAGTGAGAAAGGTGACAGCACAATCAGCCGTCAAGTTCTTCAAGGGGCTAGTTTGTCGTTTTGGTGTGCCCGAACAGGGTCATCACCGACCATGGAACGAAGTTCACAAGCCGCACCTTCATGCAATACATCCAGGACCTTAGTAGCAAGGTCTGTTTCGCTTCAGTGGCACACCCATGGAGCAATGGCCAGACGGAGAGGGAAAATGCTAAAGTACTGCGAGGCCTGAGGACAAAGACTTTTGACAGGTTGCACAAGTCTGGAAGGCACTGGATTGAGGAGTTGCCGGCGGTTCTTTGGTCGATCAGAACGACGCCAAATCGAGCCACCGGTCAGACACCCTTTGCCCTGGTATACGGGGCAGAAGCAGTTCTCCCCATGGAACTCACATACGGGTCACCTCGAGTGCTCGCTTATGACGAGCTTGAGCAAGAGCAGTTGCGGCAAGATGACGCGATGCTCCTTGAGGAAGATCGTCTTCGGGTGGCTGTGCGAGCTACATGCTACCAGCAAGCCTTGCGCCTCTACCATAGCTGCAAGGTTCATGCCCGAAGTCTTGAGGAAGGCGACCTTGTTCTTCGGCGTGTTCAGTCGGACAAGAATTCCAGCAAGTTGACGCCGAAGTGGGAAGGCCCGTATTGGGTAATATGAGTCACCAGGCCTGGCGCGGTCCGCCCGGAGACCGAAGATGGTATCCCAGTGAGCAACTCCTGGAACATCGAACATCTTCGTAAGTTTTACCCATGAGGCGTGGTTGCCGGGCCTCCTGGAAAACCACCTTTTGTACAAGCCTTGCCGATGAGGCATGTAACCCTTTGTACAGAGCCAGGCGCAAACCCTGAGCATATATAAATGAAGCGATGGCCCCTTCAGTTTTAGCATGCATGCTAGGTTAAGTCTCTCTCTTTGGTAGGGTTCATAGTGCTCAGTGGCAACTAACCCCTACCATAGAGGTCGGGTGTGTGTCTTTCTGTCCTTTCCAGTCCTTTCTTTGGTTCGCAGGCTGCACAGGCATTTATGCCAAGCCATTTAAGGGCAGGGAGATGGATCGACATCCTCGACCCCGGCAAGCCATTGCCGGGGGCTGCAAATTCAAGCATCCAACCACGGCAAGACAAGGTTGCCGGGGGCTGCAGATTTAGATAAGTCTTTTATCCCCTGTTATGCATTTCTATATGGAACTGGGACGTATGAAGCCTCATTTATTCCTGGGCCACCGTGCTCCCACTTTCCTGTGCCCAAGAACTATTTTCTGGGCCAGAACTTGGTTATAGTTGCGGTGACAAGGAAGCAAATGAAGGGCCTAATCCTACTTCACCCCTCCCTCCGCCGAGAGCGTGAGTGTGGTCGTGCTATGAAGTGAGGGGACGGCGAGGCCTGTTGCCGAGCGACAATGTTTATCTGAGGAATAACAAGGATTCATTCCTTGGCATGGGCCTCGCTTAGCACAAAGAACCCGACAAGCACCCTTTTTCATTAATACGTTCCAAACAAGTACAGTTCGTACATAATGTAAACATGAGCAAGGGGATTACAAGGTTTAAATTTGACGAGTGCCCGCAGGCTTAAAAACTAAAAAATATAAGTGCCCCGTGATCTCTGTTCTTGCCCCTTTCCTCCCAGGTGTGGCAGGTGAAGGTAAAAAGGAGGCAACGGGGAATGCGCCAATGGAGAGCTTGACGAGGAAGACCCTCGGCAGGGCGCGTGGCCGAGGGAGGAGGGCGGCACGGTCAGTCGGAGTCGGCGTCCTCCTGCTTGACTCCCTCGTCGTTGATGTCGCTGTCCTCCATGTCACTCCCGCTTGAGGAGGAGTCTTCATCATCGGAGGAGCTCTCCACGCAACACCTTAGGCGAGTTCCCAAGTGCCCAAAGACCTTGATAGAGAGCAGGCCGTTCTCCATTAATTTGAAGTGAAGAACGAGCCCCTCCGACAGGCTATGGGCACGAGTGAAGGTCTTCCATCCACGACAAAGGTACATGACGTGAGGGGCGGGGAAGTCGACGTCGACCCGCATGCTGCCATTCCCGCAACCCCTCATATGCAGCCTTAAAGCCTATGGCGCATCGAGCTCCATCTCTCAAGCGAACAGAGTAGGGAGACGAAGACGACGGCGCACTGGCCTGTGCAGCCTGATGATGAATTCGCGGGGTTGATCTCCGACATGGCCCTCCATTGGGGGAGGTGCCGCTGGCGGAGGCGAGGCTGGTGAGCCGCCCGTCCTCCTCCTCCCCCCTAGTGCAACGGCGGCCTCGACATCGCCCCCTCCCCCTTCCTCTAACGGCCAGCTCCGCGCCACGAGCTCTTGGGAAGGAGGGGCATGCTGTCGAGCAGAGACCCTCGTCGCCACCATCGGAGTGCCGGCGCGCCCTCTCGCCATAGGAAAAGGAAGGAAGGAGCCAAGGTGGAAGGAGATGAATGATGAAGGATTGAGGAGTACCATCCCCCGCCCCTTCTTATAAAGGGGCGGGGCCGAGGCTCGGCCGCCCCACTTAACCAATCCTACCACCAGGGCGTAGGGAATCGAGACCGACCCGCTGCCCAATCAGCGACGACCTGGTTTCCCGCCTCGCCATTTAAGGCCCGTGCCCGCCGCCTACCATCTTCGAGGCATGGGGAACACGTGGCGAGCAAGCCAAAATCGAGAAGACAAGTGAAGCGACTGTTTTCCACCCTGTGATCGTGGGGCACGGGCACCTTGAAAGCCCTGACTCGAGTCCACTTAGTAAATGAGCCGCTCCCCTGCGTTTTCCTCTTTTTATGGGGAAGGCTCGAGCAGCCTATTTACCATGATGTGACGCATGCGTGCAGCAACCACCCCACGCACGACCCCACATCACGCATTCAACGCGGGTCGTGGGGAAGCACAACGAGCAAGGGAGTTATTACAGTAAAAACTCCGCCGCGCGCGCACCCGCGCACCATTCTGGGCCTGGCCCAATAACTCCCCGCGCTTATATGTGGCCCAGGCCTGGGGGCTCCTGTCGGTGTACGAAAGTAGGGGTCCCTTTTTGTACCCCTTTACTTGTGCGTGGGCAGTCGCAGCCCCACGCCCGTGGCCACGCTTGGCGGGGCGGAAGAAGCCAAGATTACCAGAGCCGTGCTCAAGACCAGAAGCATGAAGAGCTGAGGGGTGAGGTGAAACTCCCGGCAAGGTCCTTGCCGGTGCGGCCTTTGTGGCCATGGCAAGAACCTTGCCAGGGAAACTTTCCCAACGCCAGCAGGGCTGCCACCCTTGAGCCTAAGAGTTCCGACATCGTCAACCACATTGGAACCAAAGCTCGGGAGGCGCCTCTATGGTTGCATGCAAATCTTTGTGAAGACCAAGAACATACAAGACTAGATGAGAATCAAAAGACGGATATCCTCGGTAAGAACCTTGCCAAGGATACCCATGAGACCCCCCGGCAAGACCCTTGTCGAGGACACCCACGACGCCGCGGCAAGACCCTTGCGGGGGCCCGGGCAAGACTCTTGTCGAAGACATCCGCAGGGCCGCAGCCAGGCCCACACCCGCCAAGGCTCCACCACCGTTCCCACACAGCTGCCAGCCCACCAACTAGGCAGACACCTTTGTGGCGACGTGCGGCTTCCGGGCCAACTCAGCAAGCACCTGCAAGGTGGCATGCAAATCTTCATGAAGACTCTGCCACCGCACCAACTTAGCAGCCAGCCAGCGTGGCACTACACGCCTCGTCAGCTCAGACGCGCGTCAAAGCCAGGCGAGGCGGCTACAGGTGGGAGCTTCCTTGGTGCCCCCGATAAAGCAAGAAGGGCACGTCGGCAGCGCATTAAATGCGTTTGTCCTACAGTGCCAGGAGATAGACTCAACTATTGTACAAACTTTCCACCTCCCGTGTGCTACTGTGGCAGCCACTTTATCTATAAAAGGAGGCCCGCGGCATACTGGGAGAGGATTCGAACTTTTTGGACCCTGCACGCTTTGTAGCTAGTCCAAGAACACCAGATAAACATAAACCGGTAGGAGTAGGGTACTACACGTCACTTGTGGCCCAAACCTGGATAATCCCCCTGCATTGATCTTCTAATACCGCTCTTTCCACAGCCCTGCACCTGCCAACCGTAGAAAAAGGGATTCTTCGTGATCCTGTAGGTGTCGTTTCCCCCGACACGGTGGTTACCCACGTGGAGGGGAGTATGTGGGTTGACTGCTTTGGCTGCGGTGCGAGGCTGTTGTCGCCGGAGAATAACAGGAGGTGTGGGTGAGTATAGAGGGATGGCATGGCCAGCGGTGGCAGCACAGCTAGACACGGGAGGTAGGAGCAGGCGGCACTGCTGGCGCTGGTTGGGGCGGCTAGAGCAAGAAGACCAGAGGTGGAAGAAACACGACGGCCATTGGATGGACATCGTACGGTCACTGCAACTAGAATCGTTTATATTAACTAAGTTGACAAAGCCCTTAGTATGTGTCAACTTAGTAGGCCCACATGTTAGCCTCTGAAACGGTGTGCCCCAGGTGTCAGGGGGAGGAATCATTTTTTGGGTGGCTGAAGCAATAATATCCGAGATTGAAGAAGAAGCACACCATCGGTTGGATGGACATACAATGGCCACAGCTGCTATAACCGTGCGTTGACAAAGCCTTGCGTACGTGTTAACTTAGTAGGCCCACAAGTGTGTGGCAGACAACATATAGCCCATTTGCGATTTTTAAGAATGTACAACCCATTTTTGAATTCTAATGGAATTTACTACAGCCCATTTACAGTTTGTTAAAAGTACATCCCATTTTCTAGCTAGGACAACGATTAATAATTTCAACCAACCGCTCAAAACAGAATTCTGTAAAATTTACCACATTTTGATGGGATCCGAAATATTCTTATCCCAAAATTTCTAGTCAGATTAAATATAATTTCAAAATAAATTTGTATTACATAAAAATCCAACGAAATGTTGCGCGCCCAACAAGTAATGAAATTTAAATTTTAAAATCCAACAATAATATTTTTTTAAGTAATTACGTGTTTGGTGCATTTTTATAGTTACTGCCCAGTTTTTATAATTACATCCCATTTATTATTTCTTAAAGCCCATTTTCTTGTTAAACCTAATGCATCCCTCCTAGGAAAGATAATCAAGCGGGGCGGAGAATAATAAGTTGACCTTGCCTGGGTATTCCTCAAAAAAATATAACTGGGCTAGCCATTTCTAGCTTGAAAAAAATTAATATCTGGGCTGGATATCTGGCCTGGGCTAGATGGGCCACAACCCATCCAGTTGATACCCTGCTCTCCTCTGAGCAACAACAAAAACATTGCTCAAGAAAAACTCAGCTCACACCTCAAAAACACAAATACTGCTCGAGTTGCTTGGTCCCAGCTGTCGGCCGCTCCTTGTGCAATTCTCTTGTTTATTGACTACATAGGTTGAAAATGGTGTGGGACAGTGATGTCAGGAAACCATGAGGAAGCAAAAAAGTTATAGTTGTATATAATAAGGAGGCACTTGTGTACGTGCGGTTATGGCCCTAGTGGGTCCCCACTGTCATCCTCTCCAACTAAATTCATCTCCTCATTCCTCTTGTCCGTTGACCATGTTGACAACGCGAGACGGCAGTGCCACAATGAGCACAACAACTCGGAGGACGATAGAGAGGGCCTCGCGGGCGCTACGGATGGTCTGATACAGCGCCTGCTGCTCATTCAGGAAGCTAGGATCATAGTGCCACATCTCCGCGACGACATTGTCGTTCGCTTGTTCGCCGGTGCTCATTGCAGAGACGAAGATTGGAGCACATGTCCTCTTGCACTGGTAGCTCTCCCACCATTAGGGCATCGAAGTGCGGCTGCACCTAATCTATGGTGAACAGGACATGAACCATCTTGGATGGTGGCGCCGGCTCCGGGTCGGAAGCTACGTCCATCGGCTGATTGTCGTCGCTCACCTTGGTGAGCTCACTGGCGAGCCATCATGTCTGGTTGCTGGACCGACCTGCTGCCAAGCACGAGACTAACCGCCCTGGCCCATCCAGAGGGCCTCCCTCGCCCGCGCGTGCTTTCCTCTCAAAACGGTCAGTGCCGCCCGCGCACTTCCCAGTGCAAGCGATTGCTCTGCGTTCAAACGACACAAGTGCCGTCCATCCATCCGTCTGCTGCCCACATTAATGATACGTGGTTGCCAAGGCGGCTACTCCAGCGCCACCCGTCCGTCCCTCCGCCGCCCACCATTCCTATACAAACTATTGCACTGGCCATACCGTAGTCAACTGCCTCTGTTCCCTTTCTCGTGTCCACAACACTACTGCCCACCATGGCTTCCTCTCGCTCCAGCGCTCTTTGGGATGGGTGGACGACGGACCACAAGGAGATGGCAGCCATTGCTGCCGACTGGCTGGCCGGTAGGCAACCGAAGGACGACGACATCCCAATGGATAACATGGTAGTCGATGATCCGGTGCCAACCCCCTCCTCCACGCCATCCTCGCCAGCGCATTGCACCATGACCATCGACGAGGCCCGTGCACAATACATGGAAACAGTGAGGCAGAAGCGTCAGGGGCAGTTCCGGGAGGCGCTGGCTGACGCCGCCTACAACCACCATCTTCTTCAGGAGCACCTGCAGGCGGAGGAGCGGATCACCGCGGAGCGGGCGGAGCAGGAGGCGCTGCTCGAGCCATACCGCTCTGCCTGCAAGAGCCGCCTCGCGCGCTGGCAGTACTAGATGCGGGTGGCGGAGGTTGCGACCGCCTACAAAGAGGGTGATGAAGCGGGCGAAGCGCTGTTTGGCAAGACCGACGACGAGACGGAGGACAATGCCGAATCCGGCGAGTCCCCAGTTTTCTGGCTCGGACGAGGCCCTGCTCCGCCGAGGCCCTGCCGCGCCAACAACAAGGCAGAGGACACCACCGGCACCGAGGCGGAGGACTTCACCGGCTTCGACAAGTCCCTGCTCCGTCGAGGCCCTGCCCCGACAACAACGAGGCAAAGGACATCGCCGGATCCGCCGAGGCCCCGCCCTGCCAACAATGAGGGCGAGGATTTCCCCCGCTCCACCGAGGCGCCGCCCCGCCGGCAATGACATAGAGGACATCACCGACTTCGTCGAGGCCCCGCCCTGCTGCCAACGAGGCCGCGCCAAACAGAAAACGGGGAAGGGTAGAACACGGTAGGTCGCCGCCACTCGGGTCCAAGTAAGGACACCACTGCTACCCTCTAGTTGAAGCCAAGCTTGGCGGGTTAACCATTGACGACTAATTAGCTTCTTGGTGGTGACATGGAGTCGGAGAGCTGTGCTGGAGAAGGATGCTGCTTTAGGGACTTAACTGCAGTGTAGTTGGGTCACTGACATGTGGGCCCAACAGGCATCTAGCCCACATGTGAGTGACCCAACTGCAACTGTAGTTAAGTCACTGAAACTTCTGTTCGGCTGAGTCGGACACGGGTGGGTAGCTTCGTGTTGGGGGAAACGACACCTATGAGACCACGAGGATCCCTTATACGGTTGGCAAGGCATGGGAATGTGCATAGAGCGGGTCGAGAAGATCAACATGGGGGAATTTTGTCCAGGTTCGGGACGCAAATGATGCGTAATACCCTAGTCCTGCTTTGGTGTATATTTGGTGTTCTTGAGTTCTTGGACTAGCTGTGGTGCATGCCTAGGCAAAAAGTCTGAATCCTTCCTCAGTATGCCTCGGGCCTCCTTTTATATGTCAAAGGGGTCGCCATAGTGCCACAAAGGAGGTGGAAAGTACGTACAGTGCTACAAGTTTATCGCTTGACACCATAGGACAAACGCATTTAATGCGCCGCCTATGTGTCCTCTTGCTTTATCGGGGACAGCAAGGAAGGTCATCCCGTCCATCACCACCTCGCCTTGCTTCGACACGCGTCCAAGGTGACGAGGCATGAAGCGCCATGCTGGATGGCTGGCTGCTGAGCTGGTGCGGTGGCACGGTCTTCACGAAGATCTGCACGCCACCACGCAGGTGCTTGGCTAGTTGGCCTAGAAGTTGCATGCTGCCATGCAGGTGAGTGCCTAGTTGGCAGGCTGGTCGCCACGTCGGAAGGGATGCAGGGCAGTGAAGCTTGGTAGGTGCAGGCTTGGTTGTGGCCCTGCACCAGTCCTCGGCAAGGATCTGTCCCGGGGCCCCGGCAAGGGTCTTGCCGGGCTCTCGTGGGCATCCCCGACAAGGGTCTTGTCGGTGTCAAAATCGGCGGATCTCGGGTAGGGGGTCCCGAACTGTGCGTCTAAGGCTAGTGGTAACAGGATGCAGGGGACACAATGTTTTACCCAGGTTCGGGCCCTCTAGATGGAGGTAATACCCTACTTCCTGCTTCATTGATCTTGATGATATGAGTATTACAAGAGTTGATCTACCACGAGATCGTAGAGGCTAAACCCTAGAAGCTAGCCTATGATTATGATTGTTGTTGTGCTCTATCGACTAGCCTGGCCTCGGTTTATATAATGCACCAGAGGCCTAGGATAACAAGAGTCCTAGCCGAATACGTCGGTGGGGAGGAGTCCTTGTCTTGATCACGAAGTCTTGTGGAATCTTCCTTGTATGCGACAGCTGTCGGAACTGGCCCATGAGTATACGGCCATGGGGGTCCTCGGCCCAATCTAACAGATCGGGAGATGACGTGGTGAGTACCCCCTATTCCAGGACACCGTTAGTAGCCCCCTGAACCAGTCTTCAAGTTGGGGACGCTCCTCGATTCTTCTGAACTGTTCTTCATCTTCGGTCGTCGGTCTTGAAAACTGGTTCAACAAATCTTCTCATCTTCAATCTTGAGGATCGCCAACGTTCATCTGAAGAGTTTATACGTCGGGTATCCGAGGATCCCCTTTAAGTTTCCGGCCTTTATCAATGCCTTGTTATTTTTATGACACACCTCGGGTTTGAAGTTGTTCCCGGGGGGCAGTGTCCTCTTGCGTCCGAGCTCCAATGCCGGACTATGTTCGATTTATCTTTTGCAGCCGAGCTCCAACGCCGGACTACTTCCGAGCTCCAACGCCGGAATGTATCCGAGCTCCAACGCCAGATTATAAGAGTATTGTTACAGCTGAGCTCCAACACCAAACTGCATCCGGGATCCAATGCCAGAATGTATGTGAGCTTCAATGCCGGACTATATCCGAGGTGTCATAGATCACCTTGGCTCAAAAAAGTTTGAAGGAGTTTTAGCCGAGCTTAATGTCGGAAATGCCCGCTATGGAGCCAGCCACTGGCGCCCGAGCTTTATGCCGGACTGCTTCCGAGGTGGTGCACCACCTTGTCCATAGGCTGATTTTTATGAATTTAATTCTGAATTGTGCAATGTAATCTCGGACGAGATGTATGGCCAGTAGTCCTCAAGTTGCGTGTTGGCCTAATAGCCAGGATGCACCTGAAGGAAAGAATCAGACCGCTGACCCTAGTAGCCCTGAGACTCAGGTCGATTCGTAAAATCAGCCTTAAGATCAATTTCTAGCTCGACAGCATACCTAGGAATAAAAACGCGGTGTGCAAAGTCCTCGAGACTCAGGTTGGGTGCGGCCGACCAACCTGAGGATAATAATCTCCTCATAAACTATATTGCACTTTAAATTTTCTGAATTGGATTGTCAATGCAGTAGCCCCCGAGCCACTAGTCGAGTGGCAACACCAGATCAGGGGATCGATGTACCCATTTAATATTTGTAAATGATAAGCACGAAGCCCAGTAGCCCCCGAGCCTTAATGTGGGCACGGGTGGCCGAATTAAGGATCAATATCCATAGTAAAATCACAAATTATGTGAAATGATTCTATGTATCCAAGTACTTTACATCATTAATGCTCAGATCTGCATTGTAAAAAACTTTGTTGACCGACCATCGGCTTCCACCTCCTTGGCCAGCAGCCGAGGAGTGTTTTTCCTACTTTATAAAGCCTTTATGAGGGCAAAGATTTACGGCAAACAAGGGAATCCGGCAATACGGTTTTATAAACAAAGGTACGCAGAGAGATATGTTATATTACTTTTTAATGTAAGAAACATCTTCCTAAGATAATATTCCCACTATCGGTTCCTTTCTTTGGGTTGTCATGCTAAGCGTGATCATGAAACCTCAGCTCTGATCAATGTGGGTGGAAAATATTGAGGATTTATTTCGGGGAAAAGTTCCCAAACTCTATGGTATTAATGAACCAAAAATTTTACTTCCGTCGTTGCCGACCAATGTGATCCTTTAAGATTGCTAGCTTTCGGCTTCACCCAGTCTAAGGTACTAACTCAGATGACCCGGTAGTAACAATCACAGAGGTGCTCCCTTTAGCGCCTAGCCGAACAATCGGGAACATAGGGGTAAGCACAGGAGCCAGGCAACCCAGCTTGGCCAAAATCTTAAGTCAAATTGATGCATATTTATGGCTTTATATAATGATAATTACGGAAGGCAATGTCGGCGTTCTGGGAATGGGGGTCCCCAGACTTGCCTGCCTGCGGCCTGCGGCGTGGCCCAAGTGGTCACCCAGTACGGCCCGTCTTCATCAGCACAAGAATCAAGACCATCGCGAGGGGCCGAGCCTCGTGGAGCGGATGATGCAAGGCATCCTCAGGGACGGCCTCGCCAGGTAGGCTCGCGAGGAGGCGGAGAGATCAAGGCAGGGTACCTCGCGAGGTGCTCGTGATGCAAGCCATGACGATCGAGACCAGGCGGGCACCAGGCAGGCGCCGGCCTGTGCAGTGTCCTTGTTTCCTCTTTGGTGCAAAGGGGGCAAGCCCAGACGTGGAGTACCGAGGCATCAGGCAAAGGTTGCCATTTCGGTGCAAAGAGACCAAGACCAGCGGAGAGGCAGGATGGAGGTCACCGTGGAGCCCAAGACGGCGTCATCACCAGTGCTTTTGGCAGCCGAAGACCAACTTTAGTCAGGATAACTTGTACTGGATGTTCCCCTTCGAAATGGCCGTTGTTGGCGCCCTTCCCGCTCAATATTTGGGAAGAGGCCCAGGGCCTCTATAAATAGGGCTAGCCACCACAGAGTAGAGGCATCTGGAAGAGACATTCAGAGAGAGACAGAGAGAGGCGATCGAACTCACCAGAACAGTTCATCACATAAGCCCAAGAACACCTCTCGCGAGGCTGTTCTCCCTTTGTATTGTTCATCATCAGCCCCTTAGGCAATCCACCACACCACACACTGGAGTAGGGTATTACACCACCACGGTGGCCCAAACCAGTATAAATTTCATGTCCCTTGTGTGGTTCATCGTTTCCAGCTTAGATCTCATGAGGCGATCGGAAGTAGATCGGTAGGGGAGAGATCTTCGTGCGCACCCCAGTGTTCGAACCTTAAGGGTTTGCCGGAACCCAACATCCGACATTTGGCGCACCAGGTAGGGGTGCGCCGGAATCTTCTTTCCTCCGTCCTATGTTCCGCCACGTCACCGCCTCCATGTCCGGCGACCCGACGACCAACTCCGACCGCTGGGCGGCATGGCCTACCCACGCCGTGCCGCCTGCCCAAGGTGACCTCAACCCCACACATCAAGCAGCCCGCGCCCCGCAGAACACTACAGGACGCGGTCAAGCCTCCCCTGCCCTCACTCCACGGCAAGTGCGATCGGCAGTAAGGGCCTCAAGACACGCTGCGGCCACGGTGCCGCACACCCGGCAGGAGCAGGCAAACATGAAGGCCGCACTCATGGTAGCACGGGAGCTGCTGCGATGCAGACTGCAAGAAAGCGGTCGCGACGTGCTGTTGGAGCATGTCGCCGAGCTCCTGGATGCCATTGCATTAGTGGCTCCCCCGTTCTGCGTCCAACTTCCACCCCAGCCCCGGAAGGATCAAGAGGCGGGCCGATCCACGCCCACGCGCCCCCGAGCGCACTTCAAGGCTTCATCAACACCGGATTGGCCGTCAGCGCCGAGCAGCAGGCTGCGCCGGCACCGCCCCTGGTGAGTGAGGGCATGCGTGGCGCTGCCTTTCGCCCCAGCGGGCCGCCACCTTACCGTCCCCAAGATGGAGCTTCAAGTTGAGCTGCATGGCATGCGGAGCACCACGGCGAGTCGTTTGGGGTGGTGGCCCCGGAAGCCTATGTGCCCCGCATGGCGGATCGAGGGTACACGCTGGAGGAAGACCACGGCTCATTCCTCGGGTTAGGCTGGGAGGAAGAAGTGCCAGAAGTCGAGCTCTTTCAGGAGCCTCACGGGGGCCTCGACAACTACCGGGTACCGCTAATTCCTCAGGAGCAGACTTATGCTAACCATGGGTGGCAGGAGGTTCAGGTCACCGCAGCGGATGGCTGCCCCAGTGCGGCGATCTCCTTCCCCTCAGGAGGAGGGCACTGGGGGCAGCAGGAGAGGGGTCGGGAGCCAAGCTCCTACCCGCAACGCGCGGAGCAAGGTGTTCTCCAGAGGTAGGTCCTCTGTCGGGGAGGAGCCCCAGGGCCTGCCCCCGGCAGAGGACCCGTGGTCGTCGGGGGAACCGCTGGCTTCCTCTTTTCCCCATAGGCGTCGTCCTGGTTTCCGGTCGCCGTTGGTGGGGTCAAGGGTGGCGCATAGCGGGGCCCTCATATGGCGATATGAAACAAGGCCGGTACCTGTGAAGAAGGCCCAGTGCCTGTGAAGCTCGCCGCCCGTGACACTCTCACATAATAATGAGTTGGGGTTGTACATGCCATGGAGTCTCCGGAGAACCGCCCTTGGGCCTCGGGGGCTCCCTCCCACGCCGAGTGGCAGCACTTAGCTCTGCGCTGGTGAGAAGACATCGAAGACTAGACTAGGTGCCGGACGCGACCATTTGCCTTGTTTTCTCCTTTCGTGCGAACAAGCTTTGTTGCCCCAAATCTGAGATGAAGTTGAATTTGTTTTTGCGTATGCGGGAAGGGGTGTTGTGTCTTATTCGCGTGCTTTCTCGTGCTCCTATTTCCGCTCAAGTTGGAGTTCACACTAGCTGCCTCCCCCTCGCGGGCCCCTCGCGAGTGGGGCAGGGCCCAGCACGTGCACCCGCCGTCCCGCGGCCGGTGTTCGCTCCAGCCAGTCTTTCGCCGCATGATCGAATGGGACCCCCACGGCCCTCGAACGCACACCACAAGCCCGCTCGAGGCGCGCCAAGACAAAGGTAAAACCATAATGGCCTATTCATCATGACAATCACGGCATCATGCAGGCACTCGTCAGGCGCCAATCTTGACAACAGATAGGCAACAATTTTCTTACATGAGGGGCTTCCCATCCCAAAATGCTCTCACAACCTTCAGGGCCACGCCCCAGTCTCTTCCTGTGCAGGGCAAGCGGCAAGAGGAAGCACGGGGTCAATTGGACAAATCGCTCGCCGCATCTCCCAGGGCATCTCCTGAGGCGTCGCTGGCACCACCGTCATTGCCGACAGCCTCTTCACCACCATTGTTGGCGCCGTTTCCACCATCGTTCACCACTACGCCTTCATCGGCGGCAACGATCACCCCGTCGTCGTCAGAGGTGAAGGCCCGGATGAGCGCATCAATGTTGTCCTCCACCCACCACGCTAGGTCGCCCCGAACGGCCTCAGGCACTGGGGCGATGGCGGCATCAAAGTCAAAGAGGGGATCGAGGTTCTGAAGATGGCTGAAAACGCGGGAAAATGCCCGCGCAAGAAGACCGCGGCTCCGTTCCTCCACCAACTGGCGAAACCTCTCAGAGCGGTTCTCCAGATGCGTCACCACGTCAGTGAAGAACTGGAGGTTGCCGACATAGTTGGTCACGTGCGGCTCCTCCCTGATGTTTCCCAAGGCCGTGTTGGCCCTTTCCCTAAGCGTTCGGAGCATGGGGCCGTGCATGTGCTCCAACATCTGTCGCTGGCGGATCTCGTCGGCATTCCCTCCGCGACGGCCTCGACGTCATCAACCCGTCGTCGAAGAAGAACCAGCTAGGTGTGGGAGGAGGCCAGCTCGGCCTGTGCCGAGCTTAGCACGGCAGCAGTGGCCTCAGCTCTCTGTGTAGCTTTAGTCAGCCTG
Source organism: Triticum aestivum (assembly GCF_018294505.1). Lineage (NCBI taxonomy): Eukaryota > Viridiplantae > Streptophyta > Magnoliopsida > Poales > Poaceae > Triticum > Triticum aestivum. Next base: position 248,660,177 of record NC_057798.1, read on the forward strand.
GTCCCGAGGGCAGCAGTCCTGCCCGTGGCTTCATGCCTAATCAACTCTAGCCGTTCTGCATACTCGCGCGCAAGCCCGGCGCGAGCCTCTGCCACGTGATGGTCGATCTCCTCCTGGATTCGAGCCTCCCGCGCGCCGATGTCGTCCTCCGCCTAGGCAACCTGGCGCTCCCTCGTCTCCAACCGCCCCAGATCGAGGTTGCGCTCGGCAGTCTCTAGCGTCAGCGCTTCCTCACGCCTCCGGAGTTCCTCCTCTTCAGCGGGCCCTCCCTTCAGCAGTGCGAGGGCGGATCGGTGCAGCTCCACCTGCTGCTCCAGGGAGTTGCACCAGTCCTGGAGCTCCCACGCGCGCTCCTCCATAGCTTCGCGTCGATTGTCAGCCTCCTGAGCTTCTTCAAGGGCCCGGGCACAGGCCTCCCGAGAGGCCGCCAAGGACACTTCGGCCTTGGCATTCTCGAGGTCACGCTGGTGGCGCGCGAGACCAACAGCCGCCTTCAGCTTGCGCCGCTCCTCAACTAGCCTCAAGCCTTCAGCCTCGAGACGCGCTAATACGTCCATTTTGCATCATGCTTCTATATCAATATTTATTGCATTATGGGCTGTTATTTCATGTTATGTCACAATACTTATGGCTATTCTCTCTTATTTTACAAGGTTTACATGAAGAGGGAGAATGCCGGCAACTGGAATTCTGGGCTGGAAAAGGAGCAAATATTGGAGACCTATTCTGCGCAACTCCAAAAGTCCTGAAACTCCACGAAATATCTTAAAATAAATAAAGAAAAATCGTCACTAAAGATGATGGCCAGGGGGCCCACACCCTGCTCACGAGGGTGGGGGGCGCCCCCCTGGGGCGCGCCCCCCAACCTCATGGGCCCCCTGGTGGCTCTCCGACGCCCATCTTCTCCTATATGAATTCTTTCGATGAGGAAAAAAATAGAAGGCAACCTTTCGGGATGAGACTCCGCCGCCACGAGGCGGAACCTTGGCGGAACCAATCTAGGGCTCCGGCAGAGCTGTTCTACCAGGGACACTTCCCTCCGGGAGGGGAAAATCATCACCATCGTCATCACCAACGCTCCTCTCATCGGGAGAGGGCAATCTCCATCAACATCTTCACTAGCACCATCTCATCTCCAAACCCTAGTTCATCTCTTGTATCCAATTCTTGTCTCCAAGTCCGGGATTGGTGCTAGTAGGTTGCTAGTAGTGTTGATTACTCCTTGTAGTTGATGCTAGTTGGTTTATTTGGTGGAAGATCATATGTTCAGATCCTTTATGCATATTATTACCCCTCTGATTATGAACATGAATATGCTTTGTGAGTAGTTACGTTTGTTCCTGAGGACAAGGGAGAAGTCTTGCTATTAGTAGTCATGTGAATTTGGTATTCGTTCGATATTTTGATAAGATGTATGTTGTCTAGCCTCTAGTGGCGTTATGTGAACGTCGACTACATAACACTTCACCATTATTTGGGCCTAGAGGAGGGCATTGGGAAGTAATAAGTAGATGATGGGTTGCTAGAGTGACAGAAGCTAAAACCCTAGTTTATGCGTTGCTTCGTAAGGGGCTGATTAGGATCCATATGTTTCATGCTATGGTTAGGTTTACCTTAATACTTTTGTTGTAGTTGGGGATGCTTGCAATAGAGGTTAATCATAAGTGGGATGCTTGTTCAAGTAAGAACAGCACCCAAGCACCGGTCCACCCACATATCAAATTATCAAAGTACCGAACGTGAATCATATGAGCGTGATGAAAACTAGCTTGACGATATTCCCATGTATTCTCGGGAGCGCTTTTCCTATTATAAGAGTTTGTCCAGGCTTGTCCTTTTCTACAAAAAGGATTGGGCCACCTTGCTGCACTTTATTTACTTTTGTTACTTGTTGCTCGTTATAATTTATCTTGTCACGAAACTATTTGTTACCACTTATTTCAGTACTTGCAGAGAATACCTTGCTGAAAACCGCTTATCATTTCCTTCTGCTCCTCGTTGGGTTCGACACTCTTACTTATCGAAAGGACTACGATAGATCCCCTATACTTGTAGGTCACCAAGTCTCTTTTCTGGCGCTGTTACCGGGAAGTGTAGCGCCTTTGGTAGGTGGAATTTGGTAAGGAAAAATTTATATAGTGTGCTGAAATTTTCTGTCACCTGTTACTATGGAAAGTAATTCTCTGAGGGGCTTGTTCGTGGTATCTTCACCCCGTCCAGTAGAGCAAAGAGTTGCTTCTCAACCTACTAAACCTATTGAAAATGAAACTCCTTTTGAAATTCCTTCGGGTATGATGGAAAAACTGCTAGCTAACACTTTTACAGGAGATGGAACAAAGCATCCTGATGAACATCTACTCTATGTGGATGAAGTTTGTGGACTATTTAAGCTTGCAGGTATACCCGATGATGTTGTTAAGAAGAAGGCCTTCCATTTATCTTTGAAGGGAGATGCATTGACATGGTACAGGCTATGTGATGATACGAGATCATGGAACTATAAAAGATTGAAATTGGAATTTCATCAAAAGTATTACCCTATGCATCTTGTTCATCGTGATCGCATATATATATATATATATTATTTTTGGCCTCGCGAAGGAGAAAGCATCGCTCAATCTTGGGGGAGGCTTAAATCAATGTTATATTCATGCCCCAATCATGAGCTCCCAAGAGAAGTAATTATTCAAAGTTTTTATGCTCGGCTTTCTGATAACAATCGCACCATGCTCGATACTTCTTGTGCTGGCTCTTTTATGACGAAGACTATTGAATTTAAATGGAATTTATTGGATAGAATTAAATGCAACTCTAAAGATTGGGACCTCGACGAAGGTAAGGAGTCAGGTATGACACCTAAGTTTGATTGTGTTAAATCTTTTATGGATGCCGATATTTTCTGTAAGTTTAGCACTAAATATGGACTTGACTCTGAGATAGTACCTTCTTTCTGTGAATCTTTTGCTACCTATGTTGATCTCCCCAAGGAGAAGTGGTTTAAATATCATCCTCCCATAGAAGTAAAAGTAGCTACACCTATTAAAGTTGAAGAAAAGAATGTCACTTATAATGATCCTATTGTTCCCACTTCTTATGTCGAGAAACCACCTTTCCCGGTTAGAATGAAGGATCATGCTAAAGCTTCAACTGTTGTTTGTAAAAGCAATATTAGAACTTATACACCTCCTGAGCAAGTCAAAGTAGAACCTAATATTGCTATTGTTAAAGATCTCTTGTCTGATAATATTGATGGGCATGTTATTCAATTATGTGGTGAAACTGCTAGAATTGCTAAACCTTGTGCTAGACATAAACATAGATCTGTGGTAGGCGTGCCTGTTATTTCTGTCATAATAGGAGATCATTGTTATCATGGCTTATGTGATATGGGTGCTAGTGCTAGTGTAATACCCATTGACTTATACAAAGAAATTATGCATGATATTGCACCTGCTGAGTTATAAGATATTGATGTTACAAGTAAACTTGCCAATAGAGATACTATATCTGCAATGGGAATCATTAGATATGTTGAAGTCTTTTGTGGAAAAACCAAATATCCCGCTGATTTTCTTGTTCTTGGTTCTCCACAAGATAGCTTTTGTCCCATTATATTTGGTAGACCCTTCTTGAATACTGTTAATGCTAAGATAGACTGCAAAAAGAATGTTGTTACTATTGGCTTGGATGATATGGTTCATGAGTTTATTTCTCTAAATTTAGTAAACAACATCGTGAGGAAGAATTTCCTAGTAAATATGAAATTATTGGCCTTGCTTCTATTTCCGTACCTCCTACTGATACTTTAGAACACTATTTGCTAGACCATGAAAATGATATGTTCATGAATGAAAGAAGGGAAATAGATGAAGTATTCTTTAAACAGGAACCTATTCTGCAACACAATTTGCCTGTTGAAATCCTAGGGGATCCTCCTCCACCCAAGGGTGATCCCGTGTTTGAGCTTAAACCGTTGCCTGATAATCTTAAATATGCTTATCTTGATGAAAAGAAAATATATCCTGTCATTGTTAGTGCTAACCTTCAGAGCATGAAGAAGAAAGATTATTGAAAACTCTGAAGAAGCACCGTGCCTCTATTGGATATACTCTTGATGATCTTAAGGGCATCAGTCCCACTCTATGCATTGTTTAAGAATTCACCTGATTAATCAGTTAACGGGTCAGTTAATCGCTACTCACAGCATGGCTGAATCGAATAACACCTATTCGCCACGTTAACTTGTCAGGATGATTAATTGGCTAGTTAGACTGATTAATCAGTTGTCATGCCAATTAATCCCTGGTGGCCCATTAACAAGTGGACAAACAAAGACCAATTTTTTTGGCCCGTAACCCCTTCCAGCCCCACCCTGCTCCTTAATAGCTAGGATTAATAATTTACCTCCTCTATATGCTTTTCATATGTGTACAATAACATGTTTTGGTGTACTACATAGCTGGGAGCATAAGAGTATGGTATAATACATAAAAAATCTAGATATACTCCCTCCGATCCCATCTACTCTGCGCATAACTTTTTTCCATTTTTCCCGAATTGCTCTGCGCGTTCCACTTTTGCGGCACCTCTTTCCTAATCTACCCCTCATCAGGCGCGTCCAATGCAGCGGAGGAGCATGCCTGCGTTAATTGGTTTCCTAGTTATCCGGCTTCTTTCCTCGTCTGGTGTGTCGTTGTATGCAAACTACCATGGCCCCGCATTTACTAGTCTCTTAGTATTGGCCGGTGGGCTGGTGCATGCAATCCTGTGTGGCTTTCCCAATTATCTCTGGGCGACTGCATGCATCTGATCCAGTCAAAATAAGGGGCAATTTTGTCAAAAAAACTGAGTGGGCCTCTCCTTGGTATGCATGTTGGAAGTTATGCAGAGTGTAAAAAGAATCAGAGGGAGTATGTTGGCAAGTTCCTATTCAATCTACCGACTATTGGTCGATTGATTAATCCAGTTAATAGGTCGATTCACCGATTAATCCCTACTCCTAAACCGACCAAGCAGCTACCAGTTAACGATTTCTTGAACATTGACTCTATGTCAACATAAAATAAATTTAGAAGTGGATGCCAAACCAGCTCGTGATCCTCAACGACGTTTGAATCCTAAAATGAAAGAAGTGGTAAGAGAAGAAATACTCAAGCTTCTGGAGGCAGGTATAATTTATCCCGTTGTTGATAGTTAGTGGGTGAGTCCAGTCCATTGTCTCCCTAAGAAGGGAGGTATTACTGTTGTCCCTAATGATAAAGATGAATTGATTCCGCAAAGAATTATCACAGGTTATAGGATGGTAATTTATTTCCGCAAATTAAATAAGGCTATTAAGAAAGATCATTATCCCTTACCTTTTATTGATCAAATGCTAGAAAGATTATGCAAACATACATATTATTGCTTTCTAGATGGTTATTCTGGTTTCTCTCAAATACCTGTGTCGGCTAGAGATCAATCAAAGACTACTTTTACATGCCCTTTTGGTACTTTTGCTTATAGACATATGCCTTTCGGTTTATGTAATGCACCTGCTACCTTTCAAAGATGCATGATAGCTATATTCTCTATTTTTGTGAAAAAAATTGTGAGGTTTTCATGGATGATTTTTCCGTCTATGGTTCCTCTTTTTATGATTGCTTGAGCAATCTTGATCGAGTTTTGCAGAGATGTGAAGAAACTAATCTTGTCTTGAATTGGGAAAAGTGCCACTTTATGGTTAATGAAGGTATTGTCTTGGGGCACAAAGTTTCCGAAAGAGGTATTGAAGTTGATAAAGCCAAGGTTGATGCTATTGAAAAGATGACATGTCCCAAGGACATCAAAGGTATAAGAAGTTTCCTTGGTCATGCCGGATTTTATAGGAGGTTCATTAAGGACTTATCAAAAATTTGTTGGCCTCTGACTAATTTACTACAAAAAGATGTACCATTTGTCTTTGATGATGATTGTGTAGAAGCATTTGAAATATTTAAGAAAGCATTAGTCTCTGCACCTGTTGTTCAGCCACCTGATTGGAACTTACCCTTTGAAATTATGTGTGATGTTAGTGACTACGTTGTAGGTGTTGTTCTAGGGCAAAGAGTTGATAATAAATTAAATGTTATCCATTATGCTAGTAAGACTCTAAACAATGCTCAAAGAAATTATGCTACTACCGAAAAGGAACTTTTAGTAGTTGTATTTGCTTGTGATAAATTCAGACCCTATATTTTTGATTCTAAAGTAACTATTCACACTGATCATGCTGCTATTAAATATCTTATGGAAAAGAAAGATGCAAAACCTAGACTTATTAGATGGGTCCTCTTGCTGCAAGAATTTGATTTGCATATTGTTGATAGAAAAGGAGCTGAGAACCCCGTTGCAGATAACCTATCTAGGTTAGAGAATGTTCTTGATGACCCACTACCTATTGATGATAGCTTTCCTGATGAACAATCAAATGTCATAAGCACTTCTCATAGCACTCCATGGTATGCTGATTATGCTAATTATATTGTTGCTAAATTTATACCACCTAGCTTCACATACTAACAAAAGAAAAAGTTTTTCTATGATTTGCGACATTACTTTTGGGATGACCCACATCTTTATAAAGAAGGAGTAGATGGTGTTATTAGACATTGTGTACCTGAGCATGAACAGGAACAGATCCTATGCAAGTGTCACTCCGAAGCTTATGGAGGACACCACGCTGGGGACATAACTGCACATAAGGTATTGCAATCTGGTTTTTATTGGCCTACTCTCTTCAAGGATGCCCGTAAGTTTGTTTTGTCTTGCGATGAATGCCAAAGAATTGGTAATATTAGTAGACGTCAAGAAATGCCTATGAATTATTCACTTGCTATTGAACCATTTGATGTTTGGGGCTTTGATTATATGGGACCTTTTCCTGCCTCTAATGGATACACACATAATTTAGTTGCTGTTGATTACGTTACTAAGTGGGTATAAGCTATTCCAACTAGTAGTGCTGATCATAACACTTCTATTAAAATGCTTAAAGAAGTTATTTTTCCGAGGTTTGGAGTCCCTAGATATCTAATGACTGGTGGTGGTTCACACTTTATTCATGGTGCTTTCCATAAAATGCTTGCTAAATATGATGTTAATCATAGAATTGCATCTCCATATCACCCGCAGTCTAGTGGTCAAGTAGAATTGAGCAATAGAGAGCTCAAATTAATTTTGCAAAAGACTGTTAATAGGTCTAGAAAGAATTGGTCCAAGAAACTGGACGACGCATTATGGGCCTATAGAACTGCATATAAGAATCCTATGGGTATGTCTCCGTATAAAATGGTTTATGGAAAAGCATGTCACTTACCTCTCGAACTAGAACATAAGGCATATTGGGCTACTAAAGAGCTCAACTATGATTTCAAACTTGCCGGCGAGAAGAGATTATTTGATATTAGCTCACTTGATGAATGGAGAACCTAAGCTAATGAAAATGCCAAGTTGTTTAAAGAAAAAGTTAAAAGATGGCATGACAAAAGGATACAAAAGCGTGAGTTTAATGTAGGTGATTATGTATTGCTATACAACTCTCGTTTAAGATTTTTTGCAAGATAACTTCTCTCTAAATGGGAAGGTCCCTACGTTATCGAGGAGGTCTATTGTTCCGGTGCCATAAAAATAAACAACTTCGAAGACACAAATCTGAAGGTGGTAAACGGTCAAAGGACCAAACACTATATCTCAGGTAATCCTATAAATGTTGAAACCAATATTATCGAAACCATAACCCCGGAGGAATACATAAGCACTACAGGAATCGACTACTTTGCCGTCTGCCACAGCGGACGGCAAAGGCAAAAGTGGACGGCAAAGTAAGGTCCAGCAAACAGCTACTTTGCCATCTGCTTTACTCGGCTGACGGCAAAGGGTCCTTTGCCATCAGCAGCAGACGGCAAAGAAAGCAGACGGCAAAAAATGCGTTGTTAGTCCGTTAGGTGGCTAACGGCAGCCCTTTGCCGTCCGCCGTAGACAGCAAAATTTGTCCTGCCTTTGCCGTCCGTCGTATGATGTCAGCTAGACGTCACTACTCTTTGCCGTGTGCCACTGTAGGCAAACTGGCCAAATGGTCAGCTCCCAGGAAGCACAGTTGGCTGCCACGTGTCTTCTTTGTCGTCCGCGGCTGACGGCAAAGAGGCTGTTGACGTCGGCGGCAGACGACAAAGAGCCTGTATATTGGCTCTTCTTTTTGTTTTTTCCGAATCCAACAATTTTCACAGCAAATATATATGACATATATAGATATATTTCACAGGTCTATTTAACAGCAAACATATCACATATATAACCAACACATAATTAAGTTTCATCCATTCATACATAAGCAAGTTCCATCCATACACATTGTTCCATCCATATACATATTACAATGCAAAGTTTGATCAAGATAGCAAGTTCCATCATAGCAAGCTAGATACAATGCAAAGTTTCATCAAAGAAAAAACAAGCACTCCATCATAGCAAGCTAGCTTTCATGAAGTGAATGAAATCTGCAAAATGGCAAATAAGAAAGTTAGAAATAGGTGACTAGAAGAAGAAGAATAGAACAAGAAGTATATGTCATTTATGAGCTAACTTTGGTGAAATGGATCATATATGAGCTAACTAAGTTGAAATGGGTCGTTTACGAGCTAACTAAGGTGAAATGGATCATCTATGAGCTAACTTAGTTGGAATGGGTCGTTTATGAGCTAACTAAGGTGAAATGGATCGTTTTTGAGCTAACTAAGTTGAAATGGATTGTTTTTGAGCTAACTTAGGTGAAATGGATCGTTTTTGAGCTAACTAAGTTGAAATGGATAGTTTTTGAGCTAACTTAGGTCAAATGGATCGTTTATGAGCTAACTCAGTTGAAATGGGTTGTTTATGAGCTAAGTAAGGTGAAATGGATTGTTTTTTAGCTAACTAAGGTGAAATGGATCGTTTTTGAGCTAACTAAGGTGAAATGGATCATTTAAGAGCTAATTTAGGTGAAATGGATCGTTTTTAGATAACTTCGGTGAAATGGATCATTTTTGAGCTAACTTCGGTGAAATGGATCGTTTTTAGCTAACTTCGTTGAATTGGATCGTTTATGAGCTAACTTAGTTGAAATGGATCGTTTATGAGCTAACTTAGTAAACAACATCATTTTAGAGCTAACCTAGGTGTGATGGGTCATTTTGGAGCTAACCTAGGTAAGATGGGTCATTTTGGAGCTAACCTAGGTGAAATGGATCGTTTATGAGTTAATCTAGGTAAAACTGGTCATTTTAGAGCCAACTTGGGTAAAATGCATCATTTTAGAGCTAACCTAGGTAAGATGGGTCATTTTGGAGCCAACCTAGGTAAAATGGGTCATTTTAGAGCTAACGTAGGTAAAATGGATCATTTAGGAGCTAATCTAGTTGAAATAGGTCATTTTAGAGCTAACTTAGGTAAAATGGATCATTTAAGAGCTAATTTGGGTGAAATGGATCGTTTTAGAGCTAACTTAGGTAAAATGGGATCGTTTATGAGCTAACTAAGCTAATTATGCCATTTTTTACATAAGTAAGCTAAGTACATATCGTTTTAGAGCTAACATAGGTAAAATGGATGGTTTTGGAGGTTAGTAAGCTTATTAAGTCATTTTGGAGGAAAAGAAGCTAACTCTAAGTCATTATGGTAAGCATATTGGAGGAAATAAAGCTAAGTCTAGGTCTTTATGCATTTGTTAAGCAAAACACTAGAGACACTTAACGTGATCATGGAGGTGTTGTAGCGGAGTGGCTCGTGTCGATAGCTGGAGAAGGATCGTGCGATGCTTGTCTGGAGTTATGCTGCACCAAAGATCATTTTCAATGTCTCGTTAGCATGATAACACTCAAATGTTAAGACTAGCAAGTAATGTCCATTCAAATTAAACTCACTGTGGTCCCAGGAGCAATCACTAGCATCGGCGGAGCGGTCTAACCGGACTTCTCTCACCCAGACTGCACATTTGGTTTTGACGACTCAATCATACTAGTTAGTAATGAGACAAACAATACATGAATGTTTTGGCTAATGTGTAGAAAAAACTTACCACAAGGAGCTTGTACATGGCCCTTGCCTGCATGTCATTCCGTGCCCTCTCCTCCTCCAACATCTTTGTCGTCCTCTCCTCCAGCTCCCGCTGCCTCTCCGCCGCCTCCGCCAGAAGTTTCTCCGTTCTATCTCTCTCACTTTGTATAGCAGCCTGCAACACCATTCCTCGTTACCATTTGTAATCATTGATGGAAGCGCACACAATGTAATGGAGAAAGATAGCTGAGTACGTATAACTAACCTTGAAGGCGAGTTGGACTGGCCGTTCACGAGGCCTTATCTCAGGAGCGGAGCTCGACTGGCGCGCTTGATCTCCGGGAGAGTGCTAGGACAATGGATAAGTCAATCTCCCATGGCTATGGAGCCATGGGACCTCCCGCCACCAGATATCATCAGCAGCTTGGTATCAATGGGACCCTGGCTCAGGTTAAAGTCCTCCCCTTTCCTCGCCTTCCCCTCATCTCCATATTTCACGAGCTTGTCGTGGGAGGAGATGTTGGTGAAGTTTTTTGGATCATCGAGGTCAGACGCAGAGAATGCCTTGACTTTCTTGTAAGAGCCAGTGTGGGCCATGGCCTACAGGTCGTACACCTCTGGCACCTTATCCGCCTTATTATAGCGTGTCTAAAAGAGAGAAACAAAGTAAATTAGTAATTAAAGGGCTGAAAGCTAGCATGACGAACGGATTGCATGAATCATGAAGCAAACCACATACCTAGTTTCGCCCGTACTGATATAAGTTGGAGCTGCCTTGATTGTGTGGCACACCATCCATTTGGGCACATTTGTCCTTGGCCTCGTTGTGGAGGACTCGCCATTCTTTTGAGCACCACTCATTGACCAACACCTCCCAACAATCCATCCGATCCGCACACCATCTCGGAGGGGCCTAAGTTAGGAAATAGAAACTTGAGTGCTATGGCTATGAATTACTAAATGAAGTAAAGTACAAGGCCTTAAGAATTACCTTCATGTACTCGTCCTTACTCAAGAACTTCTCGTGGCACGCCGGCTTGGTCTTCTTGATACCACGCGCGGTGTAGTAGTCTTGAACAGCCTGCACCCAAGCCTCGTGCCATAAGTTCTGTAGTAGGCGCTTGCAGACGTTATCGATAACATTTGCCGCCTCCTCCTCGTATCCCTCCTCACACCTGTAGAATGTCTGCAATCAAATGAGACAATATTGATTAGTACAATTAATAACTAGCTAGTTGAATATTTTTAATTGTGTAAAAGAGAAATTACGCAGAACTTTCTAATCACCACGTCTACCCTCGTGTTGCACAAGACACCGTCGATAATCTCACCCGGCGGGGCCGAGGCAGCCAAGTAGTGCTCCCAACTCAATCCAAGCTCTGGAAGCCGACCCTCACCAGGCAACGTGACAAACCCCGGGAAGTTTTGCCGACAAAGAACTCCAAGGACGGAGTTGGGCCGGCGGACACTATGATGGTGGTCCCAACCCCTGTAGCATGACAAGGCCAACACATTAGATATTTGAAGAAACATGAATGCAGAAGGGTACAAAAAGATTAAATGCACTTACCTCTCCCCATCAGGGAAAATCAACCACCTCTCCTCGCGGGTCGCCGGCACGTCCGGGAGCCGGGTACAACCACGCTGGTAGACGGTGCCCGCCTCCTCCTCAATATCAGTCGGCTCCCCGCCATCATCAGCATGGCCACTCGGGCCCTCAGGCTGATCCGGCCAGGTGCCCCATCCATACGTGTGTTCCTCCGGGGTCTCATGGGCCGAACTCTCATGGCCCGAAGGCCGTCAACCCGAGGCTCGTGGGACGAAGGCCCGTGGACTGGAGGCTCGTGGATCGGAGTCCGTGTAGCCTCCTCCTCGGATGAGTCCACCCTTGTAGTCACGTGCTTGGGTGAAACAGCTGGGGGTGGCGGCGAGGAAGGCGCCCTCGCAGTCACCCTACCTCCTCTCCCGCAACCACATGCTCCAGCTCCTCTCTTCTTCTTACCTCGTCCCCTACTCGGCACCACGGTCGACGAAGAAGGGCCCGGTGGTGTCGCCATACTGTCCAGCAACGCTCGGCGGAGAGGTGCGTGTGGAATGGAAGACCTCGTACCACGCGCCGATGAAGAAGGGTCCTCGGAGCGCTCCCGACCAGCGCCCACCATCTTTCAACACCTGCCATGACAAAGAGTAAACGAAATTAGTACAACATAAAAAAATACCGGCATGAATAATAATATGTATATCACTTCTTTTCTTTTCTTCTTTTCTTCTTCTTCTACTTCTTCTACTTCTTTTCTTCTTCTTTTCTTCTTCTTCTACTTCTTCTACTTCCTTTCTTCTTCTTCTTTTTCATCTTTTTTCTACTTGTTTTCTTTTCTTCTTTTCTTCTTCTTCTACTTCTTTTCTTCTTCTTCTTCTTCTTTTCTTCTACATATTCTTTTTTCTAACACTAACACTAAATCTTCTTCCTTTCTAACACTAAATCTAATACTAACACTAACAATGAAACAACAAAAAAATAGAAAAAATATACTCACCGGAGCCGGTGCGACGCTGGCGCCTGGGTGGTGGGCGGGTGGGGGGTTCCGGGGCTCCGGGGCAGTGGGACGGCCGGGCGGCGGGGCGGGGGCGGTGGCGGTGGCGGGGGCGGCGCCGGGTGGCGGGATGGTGGGGCGTCGGCGTGTGGGGGAGGGGGCGGTGGAGGGGGTGGCGCCGGGTGGCGGGGGTGGCGCCGGGCGGTGGTGGCGGGGGCGATGGCGGGGGCGGCGAGGAGCTGGGGCGGCGGGATGGAGGGGCATCGGCGGGTGGGGGAGGGGGCGGGGGAGGGGGCGGCCTCGGGCGGCGGGGGTGGTGGCGGGGGCGGGGGCGGTGGCGGGGGCGGTGCCGGGCGGCGGGGGCGGTGCGATGGGTGGATGTGGGCGTCGGGGAGGAGAGAGGGAGAACAGAGAGAGTAACGGGCGGGGGGGGGGGGGCTCGGCTAGTTAGGTTAGTTAGGTCCAGCTTTTGTCGTCCGCTTTTTGGAATCTTTGCCGTCCGCCGCGGACGGCAAAGAGGGAGGACGTTAAGTGTTTCCGTTAGTGGGTTCCACCTCCCTCTTTGCCGTCAGGCAGCGGACGGCAAAGATTCTTTGCCATTAGCCAGCGGACGGCAAAGAAATGGCTGATGGCAAAGGAATCTTTTGTCGTCTGCCATTTCGTTGTCGTCTGCTTTTCGGTAGCTGATGGCAAAGAGCTTCTTTGCCGTCCGCTAGCAGACGACAAAGAGCTGGCAGATGGCAAAGTAGCTGATTCCAGTAGTGAAGGGACACTTTCCAGACCGTTTCAGACTCCGAAAAGGAATAGGTATGTGGTACGGTAAGTAAACCGACTCCAAAACAATTTTTAAGGCAATATTTCTCCATTTTGGAATATTTAGAAAAATAGAAAAATAAGTGGCAGTCCGGGAAGGACACGAGGCCTCCAAGAGGGTGGAGGGCACACCCTACCCCCCTGGGCGCGCCCCCCTACCTCGTGAGCACCTCGTGTGCCCTCCGGACTCCGTTTTCTTGCACGATACGTATTTTGGTCGGTAAAAATTCATTATATATTCTCCCGAAGGTTTTGACTCTCGTATCATGCAAATCTCCCCTGTTCTTGTTTCGAGCTGTTTTTCTGACAGGTCTAGATCATCATGACGACCCCAAGTGCTTCCAAGGACAAGTTCTTCGAGAAGGTAATCAACCCTTACGTCCCGGAGGTGCTGCGACACCCTCAAACCATTGAGATGCATGATGGGTTGCTGCACATCCGCGATGTTGAGGGGCCAAAGGGAACCGGAAGCGTGGAGTCGAGGCTCGAAGCAATGGAGCAACAAGTTTTCAAGTGCGAGGGGATGGTGGAGCGTGGAATCAACACTAGCCACAAGATGCTCGCGGAGTTCACTAACAACTACGAGCCGGATGCCAAGAACACCGAGGAGGCCATCTTCAAGCTACATGAGAAGATCGAGCACCTCCAAGCCCAAATCTATGATCTGCAAAATCAAAACTGTGAGTATGAATATAGATTCAAAAGGATGAGTTTGGCTGCAGATTTGAGGATTCCGGAGACTCAATCATCCTTCTATGATGGTGAGCCTATGCCATGGAAGGTGGACGACAAGCCTGCATCATCAACAACACCTCAACCGTCAACAACAAAGAAGGAGATATAATCACATGGGTATGGGCACTCCCCTTGGCAACTGCCAAGCTTGGGGGAGGTGCCCTAGTATCGTATCACCATCACAACTCCTATCTTTACCGTTTTTCTTAGTTCGATCCTTTTAGTAATATCTTGATTTAGTAGAATAAAGTCATGGCATGATCTAGTTTTGAGTTTTGCTTTATGATCCTTCTTTGTAATTGAGTCCGTGAGCTTTATATAATAAAGATTAGTGTTGAGTCAAGGGCTTGATTATTTTGCCCTGATCTTGGGTAAATAGAAAGAAGAAAAAGAATAAAAAGAATCAAAGAGTTCATATTGATCTTATTGAAAGTAATGACTTCACATAGAAAGAGTATGATGATTAAAAGTTGTTGGGAATTGGCAAATATAGCTTTGGTCATCATTGCAATTAATAGGAAGTAATAAGGAAAGAGAGGTTTCACATATAGATATATTATCATTGACATCTTTTATGATTGGGAGCACTCATTAAAATGCGACATGCTAAAGAGTTGAGGTTGGACAAGGAAGATAACATAATGAGTTATGTTCTCTTACATCTGAGATAAAGTATGTTGTCATGGATCCTCTAACATGTTGAGCTTGCCTTTCCCCCTCATGCTAGCGAAATTCGCACCAAGTAGAAATACTACTTGTGCTTCCAAATACCCTTAAACCAGTTTTGCCATGAGAGTCCACCATATCTACCTATGGATTGAGTAAGATCCTTCAAGTAAGTTGTCATCGGTCGGTGCAAGCAATAAAAATTGCTCTCTAAATATGCATGACTTATTAGTGCCGAGAAAATAAGCTTTGTACGAACTTGTTGTGGAAGTAATAAAAGCGACGAACTGCATAATAAAGGTCCACATACAAGGGGCAATATAAAGTGACATTCTTTTGCATTAAGATTTTGTGCATCAACCCTAAACGCGCATGACAACCTCTGCTTCCCTCTGCGAAGGGCCTATCTTTTATTATTATCCTCTACCTTATGCAAGAGTCATGGTGATCTTCACCTTTCCTTTTTCATTTTATCCTTTGGCAAGCTCAGCATGTTGGAAAGAACATGATATATATATATCTAATTGGATGTAGGGGAGCATGAATTATTATTGTTGACATTACCCTTGAGGTAAAAGGTTGTGGGGCAAAACTATAAGACCCTATCTTTCTCTGTGTCCGATTAAAACTCCGTAACCACAAGTATTGCGTCAGTGTTAGCAATTATGAAGGACTAAGTGATAGTTGAGTATGTGGACTTGCTTTTAAGCTCTGACATAGACTCTTTCCGATGTTACGATAAATTGCAATTGCTTCAATGACTGAGGTTATAATTTGTTGGTGCTCAATAAGGTTTTTGATTCATACTTTTGCATTGTGAAAAGATCATAACTTGAACATAAGTAATCATATGACAAAATCTATATATGTTGCTATTATGGAAATAATCATGATGCCTTCATGTCCCTATTTTATTTTTATCGACGCCTCTACCTCTAAACATGAGGACATTTTTATTGTTATCGGCTTTTCGCTTGAGGACAAGCGAGGTCTAAGCTTGGGGGAGTTGATACGTCCATTTTGCATCATGCTTTTATATCAATATTTGGTGCATTATGGGCTGTTATTTCACGTTATGTCACAATACTTATGGCTATTCTCTCTTATTTTACATGGTTTACATGAAGAGGGAGAATGCCGGCAGCTGGAATTCTGGGCTGGAAAAGGAGCAAATATTGGAGACCTATTCTGCGCAACTCCAGAAGTCCTGAAACTCCACAGAATATCTTAAAATAAATAAAGAAAAATCATCGCCAAAGATGAAGGCCAGGGGGCCCACACCCTGCTCACGAGGGTGGGGGGCGCGCCCCCCTTGGGGCGCGCCCCCCTACCTCGTGGGCTCCCTGGTGGCTCTCCGACGCCCATCTTCTCCTATATGAACTCTTTCGATGAGGAAAAAATAAAAGGCAACCTTTCAGGATGAGACTCCGCCGCCACGAGGTGGAACCTTGGCAGAACCAATCTAGGGCTCCGGCAGAGCTGTTCTGCCGGGGACACTTCCCCCCGGGAGAGGAAAATCATCACCATCGTCATCACCAACGCTCCTCTCATCAAGAGAGGGCAATCTCCATCAACATCTTCACCAGCACCATCTCATCTCCAAACCCTAGTTCATCTCTTGTATCCAATTCTTGTCTCCATGTCCGGGATTGGTGCTAGTAGGTTGCTAGTAGTGTTGATTACTCCTTGTAGTTGATGCTAGTTGGTTTATTTGGTGGAAGATCATATGTTCAGATCCTTTATGCATATTATTACCTCTCTGATTATGAACATGATTATGCTTTGTGAGTAGTTACATTTGTTCCCGAGGACAAGGGAGAAGTCTTGCTATTAGTTTTCATGTGAATTTGGTATTCGTTCGATATTTTGATAAGATGTATGTTGTCTAGCCTCTAGTGGTGTTATGTGAATGTCGAGTACATAACACTTTACCGTTATTTGGGCCTAGAGGAGGGCATTGGGAAGTAATAAGTAGATGATGGGTTGCTAGAGTAACAGAAGCTTAAACCGTTGTTTATGCATTGCTTCATAAGGGGCTGATTTGGATCCATATGTTTCATGGTATGGTTAGGTTTACCTTAATACTTTTGTTGTAGTTGCGGATGCTTGCAATAGAGGTTAATAATAAGTGGGATGCTTGTTCAAGTAAGAACAACACCCAAGCACCGGTCCACCCACATATCAAATTATCAAAGTACCGAACGCGAATCATATGAGTGTGATGAAAACTAGCTTGACGATATTCCCATGTGTCCTCGGGAGCGCGTTTCCTATTATAAGAGTTTGTCCAGGCTTGCCATTTGCTACAAAAATGATTGGGCCACCTTGATGCACTTTATTTACTTTTGTTAGTTCTTGCTCGTTACAATTTATCTTATCACAAAACTATCTGTTACCACTTATTTCAGTACTTGCAGAGAATACCTTGCTGAAAACCGCTTATCATTTCTGCTCCTCGTTGGGTTTGACACTCTTACTTATCGAAAGGACTACGATAGATCCCCTATATTTGTGGGTCACCACGCGCGTCTTCAGCTGCCAGCTCTGCGCCGAACTGGCCCACTGCATTGATTGCCCTGCGAAGGAACTCTTGGCGGAGAACTCTACGCTCCCGCGCACGCCCAAGCACGTTGTCAACACCATCCTCCGCCGTCGACGCCGGCGGAGGGCCTTGGGGCTGTTCGCCCCCTTTCGGCAGGGGGCTTGCGCCCCTGCGATCACCGGGCGGGCACCGCGAGAGACCCAGCCTGGCGTCAATCCACCTCCTGCTGGGGACCCGAAGATCGGCTTCAGCCACTCGTCGCTGATGATCAATGAAGGAGCTCTGGGCAAGCTAGATGTGCCTAGGGAGGGCTCACGAGGGAAGAGCGGCGCGACGATAGGACCAAGACGCGTCGCAGGACGGCCTGCCTCTCCATCCAAACTTGCACCTGAGGCGGCGCGCGAACCCGAGGCAGTTGAGGTTGGTGACGGAGGAGGAGCCTGAGGGAGTGGCTCTTTAGCTGGCCCCGCGGGCTCGACGAAGGGAATCCTGAAAGGCCACGGTCAGCAAAAGAGGGGCAGACAAGGAATCATGAGAAGGAGAGACTTACTCGTCCATGGCGAAGTACTTCCTGTGCTTCAATGGACGGTGCGGGCGCTCATCACCACCAGAAGCCTCTTTCCTCTTGTGAAGGGCCTCGAAGTCTATGCAGAACCGGCCCAAGCTTGCGACGTGAGGGCCGGCGCGCGGCATAGGAGCCGAAGCATCAGGCTGGCCTGCATCAGGAGCACCAGCCAGAGGGGAGCAATCAGACGCCACCTCTTGGTGGCCTGACGGGGTCTCGGGGGCTTTAGCCTCGGGAGCGGCGGGCCGCGTTCCCTCGTCAGCCACCACCTCGCGAGCCCCACACGACATCAGCACCTCGACATCAGGCCCCTCGTCTCCCGCCAATCCTTGCCTCCCTGCAACGACTCCCGAGGCAAGGTCGGCGCGGGCAGCCGGGGAAAGGACCACGGCAATCGGATTCTCGCGAGGTCCCACAAGATTGGCTGGGCACAGCCCCCATTTGTTGAAATGAGGCATCTGCCTCGCAAAGTCGTCCCTGTTTCTGTAAAGATACAGCAGGGCGCCCCCATGGCCAGCGCTGCCAGGAGAGGGGTTGCCCGTCAGGACCAGCATCACCTTCTTCAACGTCTCCGGCGCGAGATCCCCTTCCTGGAGCCTCATATGGTCCTGGCGACCGATGTAAGTCCACATTGGGTGGGAATGGCGCTAGAGAGGAGCAATGCGGCGCCGGAGGAACTCCTTCACCACCTTGGGCGCCATCACCTCTAGCTCCCTCAACCTCACGAAGTGATTCCAGACGAAGTCAAGTTGGGGGCTCGAGCAGGGGGCTGGGCACCCCAACCAGGGTTGGGAATAGAAGGCAGTGTGGGGTGCGCGAGCAGGGGGCTGGGCACCCCAACGTCCACGCATAGCCACCGCTCCCGGAACCTGCTCGCAGAAGGTGGGAGGCTAAAATCGATCCCCGAGGCGGCCGTCTCCGGCACGGCCTGGAAGCTCACGCACCCCGAACACTGGGAAGGATCGGTCAAGCGCAGCGAGAAGAAGTAGCGTGGAAGGGCAACGGAAGGAGGAATCCCCACCATGGCCTCGCAAACGAAGGCGAAGACAGCAAGCAGAGCAATGGATTGGGGGCCAAGATGCATCATGTGGATCTGGTAATGGGAAAGCACCGCACTGAAGAAGGCTGAAAAGGGGGGAACCAGGCCCGCCCACAAGGCATCGGCAAAGAATCGGACCTCCATGACGACCCTGTTGAAGGAGGCATGGGATGCGGGCCAGACCGTCGTCTTCCCGCACTCATTGAAGCTGGAGGCAAGCACAGAGCAGACCATCTCCAGGGCCTCCAAGTTGAGTATGAGCGATTTGTCGACGGCGGGAGCTGCCACCGGGGGCGTGATGGATGAGGGCGCGGGTTTCTTCCCCTTGTCCTTTTTCGTCGGCTCCATAGCAATGGGACGGGGGAAGAGCTTGAGATGGATCGGAGGCGGGAGCAGACGCTCGAGGAGGAAAGAGGAGCAAGAAGTGCACGGGCTGCGAAGCAAAGATAACTGTGTGCAAATCTCGTGGCCGCCTAGCCAGGCGCGTAATGAGGGAGCGTGGGGAAGTGAAGACGCCCACATCCAATCAACCGCCATGCGGCGCCCAAGGCCGCAGGCTGATGGGGCCCGCGGCGCTCCGCACTTGCCCCTTCGCTTCTCCGCTAAGCCAAGTCCGAGCGCGCCTTGGGCCCGGGGGCTACTGTCGGCGTTCTGGGAGCGGGGGTCCCCAGACTTGCCTGCCTGCAGCCTGCGGCATGGCTCAAGTGGTGGCCCAGTATGGCTCGTCTTCATCAGCACAAGACTCAAGACCCTCGCGAGGGGCCGAGCCTCGCGGGGCGAAGGACGCAAGGCTTCTTGAGGGACGGCCTCGCCAGGCAGGCTCGCGAGGAGGCTGAGAGATCAAGGCAGGGTACCTCGCAAGGTGCTCGTGATGCAAGCAATGACGATTGAGACCAGGCGGGCGCCAGCCTGTGCAGTGTCCTTGTTTCCTCTTTGGTGCAAAGGGGGCAAGCCCAGACGTGGAGTACCGAGGCATCAGGCAAAGGTTGCCATTTCAGTGCAACGAGACCAAGACCAGCGGAGCGGCAGGATGGAGGTCACCGTGGATCCCAAGACGGCGTCATTGCCAGTGCTTTTGGTAGCCGAAGACCAACTTTAGTCAGGATAACTTGTACTGGATGTTCCCCTTCGAAATGGCCGTTGTTGGCACCCTTCCCGCTCAATATTTGGGAAGAGGCCCAGGGCCTCTATAAATAGGGCTAGCCACCACAGAGTAGAGGCATCTGGAAGAGACATTCAGAGAGAGAGAGAGAGAGAGGCGATCGAACTCACCCGAACAGTTCATCACATTAGCCCAAGAACACCTCTCGCGAGGCCGTTCTCCCTTTGTATTGTTCATCATCAGCCCCTTAGGCAATCCACCACACCACACACTGGAGTAGGGTATTACACCACCAAAGTGGCCCGAAACAGTATAAATCTTGTGTCCCTTGTGTTGTTCATCGTTTCCAGCTTAGATCTCACGAGGCAATCGGACGTAGATCGGTAGGGGAGAGATCTTCGTGCGCACCCCAGTGTTCGAACCTTAATGGTTTGCCGGAACCCAACATCCGACATGCAACAATTGTATAATGAGTACAAATGTTGATGATATATACTTATTTTGACTCCATTGTGACCGTTTAGCAGTTGAAAGTGGCCCATCGTTGGCTTCTACCCCTTTGTAGATACTACGCAGGGTGTTTCCGCAATAACAAGACAACCCTTAGCAGACGACTCGGTGCCCAGAGGCGGTTGTGTTAGCGGAAACAAGGCAATCAGATATCTTGGCTTTATAACTTTCACTTAGTCATAGGAGCTTTAAACTGGGGAAGCTAGCTACGAGCCCCCGGTTAGTGTTCGGCGACGGCAGAGGTCAAGCCGTAAACACTTCGGCCAATGTTATGAATGGCTCATCATTTAACACGGTCATCGGATCGCTGACCAATTTACGCTTATTGTGACAGTCAGTTTTCGGCATTCTCCACTGAGGTGCTTAACCATGCGAGCTAGAAGCACAATCACAGTGGTTCTCCCATTGCACACCTAGCCGAACAAAGCGGAACGTAGGAGGCAAGCACAAGAGCCAGGCAACCCAACTATTGACCGAAGACACAATTCAAAACCGGTGCATATACAGGAACATCCAAGAATGTTTTTGCCGAATCTCTAAAGGTGCCCGGCATTGCACTGTGAGACTTACGCGAAAAACACACAAATAGTTTAAAAGTGCCAAAAGCTTGGAAAACCAAGAAACGCCAGTAAAAACATGACGTCCGAACAATATCAAGTGTTCGGTGCCAATCCAAAAATTGGAATAAAATTGTGCTTCTGTCGACCAAGAATAAAACACATTTACAGCTCATATATAAATTTTAAGAGCCCCCAAGTGACTTGGTCAAAAGGATTTTATGTATGATGATTGTATGTACCGAAGTAGTTATATCATATCTGTGTTCACCCGGACTTTATATGCGTCTTAACCGACCGTCGGCTTCTCCATCTTCTCTCAAGGACCGAAAAGTGTTACATACTCCCCCTGTCGAGAATATCGATGGTGTTTCCGATAACCAGGCAATCAGGCCATAAGGCTGTAACAGACAAAGCGCGCTCAGGGAACTTATGCTATATTACCGACGAAGTGTAAGAAGCATCTTCGAAGAAAATAGTACCCCCACCGATACCTTTCTTCGGTTGCTCATTATTACTATGAGACTTGTGCAATAAATTTTTTGTACTCATGAGTTCTGTTGTGTGCCGACCATTATTGAAAAGAGTAAGAGCGCTAGCTTTCGGCTTAACCCAGTCTGAGGTCCGGCTCGGATGACCCGATCGTGACAATCGCAGAGGTGCTCCCTTTACTCCCTAGCCGAACAATCGGGAACGTAGGGGTAAACACAGGAGCAAGGCAACCCAGCTTGCAAATCGCTTAGGTCAATATGGTGCATATTGTGGCGTAATACACGAACAAGGAACGAAGCCGTACAAGTATAATCATATGCAAGATGAAAATCTCCATCAAGGGAGCCCCCAAATAAATGGGGTATTTGAATATATGCGTCACAAACAAAGTTTTGACAAGGAACTTTGTCACAAACAACTTTGTGTCAAAAAGTATAATGCTTGGTCGAACCGAACAAAATTTAAAACTGAAACTTTTTGAGCATGAAAGCAACTTAGCTGTTTAATGTGTTCGGTGTTGATGACGCGATTCGGGCTTGTGGCGGGAAGAATACGCCCATTGAACCGACAAGGTTCGCAGTCCTCGGCATGGCCGAGGTCCCAGCCCCTGGGCCCGAGGTGTCCGAGCAAGGAGTTCGGCATTCCGGAGTAGTGACCACGTAATGCGGTCAAAATAAATTATCTGGTTTATTTGTTGTAGTAGTCCGAAGAAAAGCAACTCCCAAAATTGGGAATCGATCCGCACACCCATTCCCTTATGGGCGATAAAGCGACGGCATGGCGATGCTGGCAAAGGTTGGCTTGCCGAGACAAAGCCCCCGGTCCAGCTAACGTGACGAAGTTGGTCAGCTGGTGACGCCGAAGTCACCGGAGTATGTTGATTAAGAAATAGCCAAGTCGCCAGTCTAGCCGAGGTGACGGAGCAGGCCGGTAAGGAGTTGTTGCAGTTGCCATGTCAGCCGAGGTGTTGAAGTAGTTCGGCGTGATGGGCATTGTCTCGAAGAGGCAACAGTGCGGCCATGCCGACCCAGGTCATAACTTGTGACGCGTCGAATACTGGTTTGATAGAGTGACCATGCGGTGATGCCGGTGTGCCTGCTCCATGTAATCCGTGGGGCGGCGATGTTGGCGTTGATTTATCCTTGGCGATTTTGAACTCTTATTCGGCTCGCCGAGGTGAGGATCCGAAGAAGTTGAGCTCGGCTCAAAAAGCGATGACATGTCTAGCGTAGATCGGCAACCGTGGAGCTATATTGCCGTACTGGTTTGACACCAGCGTGATGGCGAAGATTACCTCAGAGGAGGATTAAATTTTTTTTGGGAGCGTGTTAAAAACAACGCACAATACCTTAGAAGAAAATTCTTTAAAAATATTGTCAAATATCACGTTCATAAAGAAACATGAATTCGGGTGGGATCTGTATTTGCGCAGGAAACAGATCTGAAAAGTGATGCACTAATCGGAAGGTTCCCGGAGTTTGGACGGTCGGATCGAGCTAAAAATTTGAGGGGTGGTAGATATGGGAATTTCGCAGGAAATGAACGGTTGGATCTTCCAAAGCACCTCCGAGCTAGGCTCTGGAGTCCACACTCTAAACTTGTCTAGATTCCCGTCCAGGTTTGACAGGGCTCCGGTATATCGGAGATTGCTAGAGATTCCTCCATCGAAACTCGACGAAATTTTCCAGGGTTGTTGTAGACTCAATTCTGCACAATCCCTAGAAGCAATCGTTAAAAGGACACTCGAGGAGGCGGTGGCGGCGGATACAAGTTCGCTGTCCAGAAAAACAACACGGTCGCCCGAGGGCAATGTTGACATTGAGCCCCCGAGCTCCATGGATGATTCCTCCATGATCTTGATAGAGATTAGAGTTAGTATTGATGAAGGCCCTCGTTCGAACATGAAGATCGGAGGCAGGGCACAATCCTCGGTCAAGCCAAGGTGACTAGTCGAGCCGGTGACAAAGATGTCGACATCGCAGTTAATCTGCAGACGAACCATTGATCCTTTTGCCGATCACACAACAGAACTCTCAATGAAAGCACCAATATCGGTGTCAAAACCGGCGGATCACGGGTAGGGGGTCCCGAACTGTGCGTCTAAGGCTAATGGTAACAGGAGGCAGGGGACACGACGTTTTACCCAGGTTCGGGCCCTCTCGATGGAGGTAATACCCTACTTCCAGCTTGATTGATCTTGATGATATGAGTATTACAAGAGTTGATCTACCATGAGATCGTAGAGGCTAAACCCTAGAAGCTAGCCTATGATTATGATTGTTGTTGTCCTCTATCGACTTGCCTGGCCTCGGTTTATATAATGCACTAGAGGCCTAGGATAACAAGAGTCCTAGCCGAATATGCCAGTGGGGAGGAGTCCTTGTCTTGATCAGCAAGTCTTGTGGAATCTTCCTTGTATGCGGCAGCTGTCCGAACTGGCCCATGAGTATACGGCCATGGGGTCCTCGGCCCAATCTAACAGATTGGGAGACGACATGGTGAGTACCCCCTGGTTCAGGACACCGTCAGGTCTCGCCGGGGGCCTTTGTCTTCTGGTTCTTATCTAGTCTTGTAGGCCTCCGGGCTTCACAAAGATCTGCATGCCACCATGTAGGCGCTCCCGAGCCTTGGTCTTGACGTTGTCAATGGCGTCATAACTTTCAGGCTCAAGGGTGGCGGCCTTGCTGGTGTTGGGCAAGTTGCTCCGGCAAGGCTCTTGCCGGGGCCATGTAGGCCGCCCCGGCAAGGGTCTTGTCGGGCGAAGCCCATCTTGTCCCCTTGCTCTTTATGCTCCTGGCTCGAGCGCTGCCTTGACAGCCTTGTACCTTTGCTTCCTCTGCTCCGTCATCGAGGCCGCGGGTGTGGCTATGACTACCCGTGCACAAGTAAAGGGGTACAGAAGAGGCCCGTACTTTTGTACACCGACACTTTGGTTAATTAATTTTATCTCCAGCGCACCCGTTTTTAGTTGAAGTGTAATGAAATCTGGCATGCTTATATGAAATCCAGCCATGTATGAATGAATTTAGTTTGAATTCTTGTATCACTTGCATTGGATGAACATGCAAAACAATACGTACTAGCATTATTTCCAGGGTGATCACCTCATTTGCAATAGTTTCACACGTACTCCCTTTGGTCCTTTTTAGTCTGCATATAAGTTTTGTCTGAAGTCAAAGTATCTCTACTTTTACCAATCTTATAGAAAAAAGTATCAACATTCACAATGTAAAATCAACTGACTTGAAAGAAATCTAATATGCATAGTAAAAAGGAACAGAGGGAGTACAAAAAGTTTGAGCACCTTTTTAGCGTTCCTGTACATTGCAATCAAACACACAGGCCTGTCAATTCAAAGAGAACATTCAAAACAATCGATAATTATGCATCTCAGCAATTCACATGTCAGAGCCAATATTTACTTTACAATTAATGAATAAAGACAAATCGATCGATGCTGCTGACAGCAAAGTGCGTCCCATTTGAAAATATCAAATGCATGTCTTCTTGCTAACATCAATGAGAAAAATTTGACAGGGTTGTCTCGTTACAAAATGTCAAATGCTTGTTGTTTTGTGTACATTAATGAGCAAACTTTGACAAGGTTTTCCCATTCCAAAATATTAAATGCCTACGATTGTGGAATGGGCAAGGTTTGCCACCAGTTCAGACATTGACATGGCACCTCGTGCTAAATAAACCAGTTGTTCTTTTTGTGCAGTTCCACGAAAATCAATCAACTTCGTGCGTAGCTTGTATGATTTCCCCTTTTATATGTTGCAACTCCTTGAACATATCGGCACCTCCTTTCTTGTGGTGGAAGATGTATTGGAGAACATTTTGTGCATTTCCCATTGAAATCAAGCTGAGCACCCATGTTTGCATAAATACAATGTAAGTGATTATTATAAAGCAAACTCTACTATGAATTGACAGTTTAAACAAGCAACCTACATGATCCATGCAGAGCACACATTTAAAAAAATGGAACTCACCAGAAAGAATCCTAAAATAACAATTGGGCAACACATTAACAAAGATGGAGATCCGTGAGTCCTTCTGAGCTGAAGTTAATTTGTTCTTGTGGGCAGTAATGTAACCATCCTTCAACTGCTTCCTTCTATTATGAAGAGGATGATCCTGTTGTGCAAAGGCAAGAGAACAACTAAATGCTGCATCCCTGTTTTCTCAAAAAAAAGGAAAGGAAATAATTAAAACAACACATATGAAGCACTTCTCGAGGATAATACCACTTTCTCATAACAGTATATAAACAGTAGCACAACACCAATAGAGATGACAAACCTCAATCATATGGATGAAATCTGTAGGCCAGTACCAACCTTTGTCATGAGGCTTATTGTGTAGAGCATACACACTAGTACGCGTCGGTGCTATACAAACGGTTTTTAACCCCTTTCCGCAACAGCATTTGGAATTGTCGCCAAGTGAGTGTGGGCGATAGGGGGTCCTTCCCACACAACCAAGAAACTGTCAGGGATATGGAGCAATGATCTAGAGGCCTTCCAAAATGTAATCGTGTGCAATGCAGCACACACTAAATTCTTTCACACATGTGGGATCGTTGATTAAACATTTCTAATGATGTAGTGAAACCAAACGGTGTGTCGTAATGAACCGTTTGGGAAACAGTATGTAAGGCACACGGGCCAATATATGAACTGTGTGCGATTTGTCCCCCATCGCACATGAGTTTTCTACGTAACCCGTCTGCCAAGCAAGACTCCATAGCACACGTTTCCTAATAATTACCATCTATGATAATGTTCTATCACAAGTGGTTCGGGAGCCCCATCACACACATACAAATGCTGCAAACCTTTTGTGATTTGTTGTGTATCACCTACGATTGCGGCAAGAGTGACGTGTGCTTTGTGTTTGGAATCCCACAAGTTTCCTGAAAAAATTACAACTGGGATTGTATTTTACATTGGGCACGGTTTACTCCGAGTTCTCGTGTGCGAGAACGATGGCACCCCGGCTCAAAGCAACCAATTTACCTTGCATTGCCAGCCCAGAGATCATGTCTTCTGGCAAACATCTTGGTATAGAAAACAACCACTTTATTGATACTAGCGGAACATAGTACGATATTACAGCAAGTTGCGAGACCAAGAGGCACACACGGTGCGGCTGAACAATATGTACATTATTTAGTGAACATAAAGGGGCCTTGATCACATCAACTACGCGGTAGCAGAACGACGATGAAGCGGGACTCCATAGCACAGGGACACCAATGTGGACATGATCTAGACTCGGGTAGCACTCCGATCCAACGAAACTTTCCTGAAATCTGGCATGACGCGCCAGGTCAGTACATTGAATGTACTTGCAAGCTCACAACAAGCATAAACATAATGACAGACAATATCATGATATTTATTCAAATAATCAACAATGCAAAATCATGCTAGGAATTTAGTGACATGATCTCGTGCCTCAAGTCCCTCGGACTTTCTTACCAAACTGGTTACCTCGTAACCAAACAGTGATCTTACTCGGATCACAAACGAAACCAATAGTTTGGTTTCCATCAACAAATGGAACCAACACTTTGGTTTCCTCAACAAATGGAACCAACACTTTGGTCTCCGCCAACACAAATGGAACCAACACCTTGGTCTCCATCTTCAACATAGTTCATCAACCATCATCTTTCTAGCAGTGCCATGTGATTAACATTAGTGTGCATGATTATTCAAAATGTTGATCCATGGTGTGACCTACTTCCGAGTTGTGCCCATAACCGAGGACGCGACTATCGATAGATTAAATACACTCTACAGAGGTAGCGCACTTTACCCACACCACGGAATCCATGGCCTCGCACTCCCATTCGGGTGGACCAACGACATTCCGACGGAAGCCTCCCATTGCCATGACAATCTATCGGGCACTCCGACTTACTCCCCAGTAGGCTAAGTCCTGGGTGGCCCCGTGCCTACCTAAGGCATCAATGGCCACAGTCGTGGCAAAACATAAATGGTCCCAAACGCGCACAAGGTACCATAACAACAAACGGGCACACAAGGTTATGTCTGCTTACCAGGCCAGGGTAACACACGCCCATAACATTCCCTGGTTGGACGCACCGACCAGAGGCATGACAACGAACCGAATAAAGGCCTTCCCATAAAGGCAAATGTGGTTACACTGGGAAAAACCCGATTCAGTGGCACCATGACCCGATCAACGATATGTTCAAGTTGAGTTATTATCAGGTTTAACTCAAAGTAAAAATAACCAGTGTCATGATATGCCATGAAAATGCAACCTTACATTATGCATCACATATTATCGGAAATAAAGAGATCAACCTCATCAAGTATTTCACTAACCATAATCATCAACAAACTCATACCACTTCTCTGGTTATTATAATTCAACCAACTTAACCATGATATTAACTTAAAATGATCCATTTTCTTACTAAAGAAAATATTAACCAAACTAGTCTTTTTAATAGTCATTTTATTTCTACATAACCAAATATTACTTATACTGCCTTAAACTAACTTGGTTAGTCCCAAACTACTGTAAACTAAACATGCCAAGCAAAGCAAGCATTCAATAGAAATAAATATTTACTTAAGTGATTTAAAAGCATGAACTAAACCATTATTCAAGTTGGAAAAAATCACAAATATTGAGATGGCACCATGAAAATGTTGTTGTGGCTTGCCTTAGTGCAGATGAGGTTCACACTCCTCCTAGTGATCCTCAAGACAAGCTTCACCTTCTGAAAATAATTAAGAACAGAGAAAAGAAAATATCAAGAAACACTCTAAAAATCACCAGAAAATATAGACAGTAGAGAAAAATCTCATTTTTGGTGAGCTGCTAGATCTTTTCATTCAGAACACAATGAAAAAAGAATCACTTCATTTGGACTTCAGGTTAAAAAGTTATGGCTATTTGAAGTTCTCTGGATAATTTGAATTAAATTTAAATAAAACAGAAACCAGGGGGCTGACGTCGATGGCGTATTCACGGAATACGCCTCCACTCGTACTGCTTCGGGCACGAGTGGAGAGGCTGACAGTGGGGCCCACTAGTCAGGTGCAAGGGGGAGAGAGAAACAGAGCGCGGCGAGGCTTCACCGGCGAGGAGGGCTCCTTGGCCAGATCCAGAGGGATAGAATGCGAGAGGAGGTCGAGGCACACCTGCCCATACCCGTCAGATAGCTAGGGGTGGTCAGGCGGGGTTGGAACGAGCTTCTCCAACGGTGACAGGAACTAGTGGTCGCCGGAGTTGGGGATGACGGTGATGTGGGGCTACACCAGGGGCTCCAACGGGGTCGGACAGCACCAATGAAGCACCACGGAGGCTCTGGAAGAGAGGCTTGAGCTCGGGAGGGGCTGGAACGGTGGGGGCGAACCGCGGGGATTGCCGAAGAGCTCGATCTCAGGGACGGCGGCCCGAGGCCTGCCCGGCCGGGCTGCGGCTTTCTACTGTGTTGTGGAGTGTGTAGGAGAAGTTGGTGATGCTCGAGGAGGCTGGGGGCTGTATTTATAGGTGAGCGAGGAGGGGGGATCGGGCTCCACCGGAGGGCTTCTGGACACAGCGCCCAGCGACGAGCGGTGTCAGTGAGAGGGGGAGAAAGCGACACAGCTCATGCGGGCACTATGGGCAGGCGGAGACGAACACAAGAGCGGTGGTGGCGATAAACACACTGGCGCGGCGCACTGTTGGGTTTGCTGGGTCGCGCCCGTGCTCATTCCGGCGAGCTCCGGCATCGGCGAGCGCCGGCAAGGAGTTAAGGGCGTCGGGATGGCGATGGTGGCGAGGTTTAGCAAGGCGCGGCAGTCGGGGAAGCGAGCACGCGTTGAACAGAGCATGCGGCGGTATCCAGAGCATGTCGACTAGCACATTGGCATCATGCACACGTGTGGTCACGGCGCGAACTCTGGCATAGAGCGAAGGCTTGCCAAAAATTCATGTCTGGTGTCTAGTCCTTAGTGTTTTGGGTCGTTCCAATGCTTTGTATCGAGCCCAAGGGCTGTAGGTGCATGGTTTACGTCATGGTAAGTTTCTGTTCAGTAACTTGTGGAGTTAACTATGAGTGATGAAGTAAGAGTTGCAGGATGAAGTAAGAGTTGCCAATGTGCTAACTTGTGGTTTAGTAATCACTTAGGAAGGTAATGATGCTCAATAAAAATCAGCCTCATTGGATCAAGGAAAATGGTACTTGCTGTAGAAACTGACTTCTCTAACCAGAACAAAAAATATTTTCTGTAGCAAAAATATTCCAAAAAGCGATGCAATATTTTGCATAGGAAGGTTCCCTGGGGTTCAAAGGATATTTGGGAATTTTCTCAGATTTTTGTGGGCAAATAAAATGGGGTTGCTTTGGAGCGTAGCTTGCTGATTAGGGTTTTAGAAGAGAAAATGAATATTTTTCATTTAAGAAAAATATTCCTAGGATTATTTTGGGATTAATTAGAGAAGAAATGACGGCTTGGGGGAGAGGTGAGCCACTTGGGTGAAAATCAAGGGTATGCGCAAGGGTTGAAGTCCAACTGAAATGATTCCAAACCCAAATTCAAATAAAAACCAAACAAAAACCAGAAAAAGAAGAGGGGGCAAAAACCAGGCTGTCACAAACCTCCCCCACTTAGGATGAATCTCATCCTCGAGATTCGGTTGCTCGGGAAAACAATTCTGGATAGGTTGCCTTTAGAAATTCCTCTCGTTCCCAAGTTGCCTCTTCCTCTGTGTGATGCTCCCACTGAACCTTATAAAACTTTATCGCTTTACTACGAGTGACCCTTTCCATTTCATCCAATATCTCGAACGGTTTCTCCTCATATGCTAAATCTGTTGGAAATATGCTCTAGAGGCAATAATAAAATGGTTATTATTATATTTCCTTGTTCATGATAATTGTCTATTGTTCATGCTATAATTGTATTAACTGGAAACCGTAATACATGTGTGAATACATAGACCACAACATGTCCCTAGTGAGCCTCTAGTTGACTAGCTCGTTGATCAATAGATGGTTATGGTTTCCTGACCATGGACATTGGATGTCATTGATAACGGGATCACATCATTAGGAGAATGATGTGATGGACAAGACCCAATCCTAAGCGTAGCACAAGATCGTGTAGTTCGTTTGCTAAAAGATTTTCTAATGTCAAGTATCATTTCCTTAGACCATGAGATTGTGCAACTCCCGGATACCGTAGGAATGCTTTGGGTGTGCCAAATGTCACAACGTAACTGGGTGGCTATAAAGGTGCACTACGGGTATCTCCAAAAGTGTCTGTTGGGTTGGCACGAATTGAGACTGGGATTTGTCACTCCGTGTGACGCAGAGGTATCTCTGGGCCCACTCAGTAATGCATCATCATAATGAGCTCAATGTGACTAAGTAGTTAGTCATGGGATCATGCATTACCGAATGAGTAAAGTAACTTGCCGGTAACGAGATTGAACGAGGTATTGGAATACCGACGATCGAATCTCGGGCAAGTAACGTACCGATTGACAAAGGGAATTGTATACGGGATTGCTTGAATCCTTGACAACGTGGTTCATACGATGAGATCATCGTGGAACTTGTGGGAGCCAACATGGGTATCCAGATCCCGCTGTTGGTTATTGTCCAGAGAGCTATCACGGTCATGTCTGCATGATTCCCGAACCCGTAGGGTCTACACACTTAAGGTTCGGTGACGCTAGAGTTGTTATGGGAATTAGTGTGCAGTTACCGAATGTTGTTCAGAGTCCTGGATGAGATCCCGGACGTCACGAGGAGTTCCGGAATGGTCCGGAGGTAAAGATTTATATATGGGAAGTCCTATTTTGGCCACCGGAAAATGTTCGGGATTTTTCGGTATTGTACCGGGAAGGTTCTAGAAGGTTCCGGAGTGGGGCCCACCTGCATGGGGGGACCCACATGAACGTGGGTAGTGGGGGCAAGGCCCCACACCCCTGGTCAAGGCGCACAAAGATCCCCCCCTTAGAAGGAATAAGATCATATCCCGAAGGGATAAGATCAAGATCCCTAAAAAAGGGGGATAACAATCGGTGGGGAAGGAAATGATGGGATTTCTTTCCTCCCACCTTTGCCAACGCCCCAATGGACTTGGAGGGCAATAAACCAGCCCCCTCCACCCCTATATATAGTGGGGAGGCGCATGGGAGCTTCACCCTTCCCCTGGCGCAGCCCTCTCCCTCCCCAACACCTCCTCCTCCTCCTCCGTGTTGCCGGAGCTCTCCCTTAACTTCTCCTCTCCCCTTGCTGGATCAACAAGGAGGAGACGTCCCCGGGCTGTACGTGTGTTGCACGCGGAGGCACCGTTGTTCGGTGCTTAGATCGGATTCGACCACGATCTGAATCGCTTAGTGAACGACTCCACCGACCGCGTTCTTGCAACGCTTCCGCATCGTGATCTTCAAGGGTATGAAGATGCACTCCCCTCTCTCTCGTTGCTAGTTACTCCATAGATTGATCTTGGTGATGCGTAGAAATTTTTGAATTTCTGCTACGTTCCCCAACAGTGGTATCAGAGCTAGGTCTATGCGTAGTTTCTATGCACGAGTAGAACACAAGTTGTTGTGGGCGTCGAGTTTGTCAATTTACTTGCCACTACTAGTCTTATCTTGATTCGTCGGCATCGTGGGATGAAGCGGCCCAGACCGACCTTACACGTACGCTTACGTGAGACAGGTTCCACCGACTAACATGCACTAGTTGCATAAGGTGGCTAGCGGGTGTCTGTCTCTCCCACTTTAGTCGGATTGGATTCGATGAAAAGGGTCCTTATGAAGGGTAAATAGAAATTGGCGTATCACGTTGTGGTTTTGGCGTAGGTAAGAAACGTTCTTGCTAGAAACCTATAGCAGCCACGTAAAAACTCGCAACAACAATTAGAGGACGTCTAACTTGTTTTTGTAGCATATGCCATGTGATGTGATATGGCCAAAGGATGTGATGAATGAAATATATGTGATGTATGAGATTGATCATTTTCTTGTAATAGGAATCACGACTTGCATATCGATGAGTATGACAACCGGCAGGAGCCATAGGAGTTGTCTTAATTTATTATATGACCTGCGTGTCATTGAAAACGCCATGTAATTACTTTACTTTATTGCTAAACCGTTAGCCATAGTAGTAGAAGTAATAGTTGGCAATACAACTTCATGAAGACACGATGATGGAGGTCATGATGATGGAGATCATGGTGTCATGCCGATGACGAAGGTGATCATGTCGTGCCTCAAGATGGAGATCAAAGGCGCAAGATGATATTGGCCATATCATGTCACTTTATGGTTTGCATGTGATGTTTGTCATGTTTATATCTTATTTGCTTAGAACGACGGTAGCATAAATAAGATGATCCCTCATTAAAATTTCAAGAAAGTGTTCCCCCTAACTATGCACCATTGCAAAAGTTCATTGTTTCGAAGCACCATGTGATGATCGGGTGTGATAGATTCTAACGTTCACATACAACGGGTGTAAGCCAGATTTACACACGCAAAACACTTAGGTTGACTTGACGAGCCTAGCATGTACAGACATGGCCTCGGAACACAAGAGACCGAAAGGTCGAACATGAGTCGTATAGTAGATATGATCAACATGGAGATGTTCACCGATGATGACTAGTCCGTCTCACGTGATGATCGGACACGCCCTAGTTGACTCGGATCATGTATCACTTAGATGACTGGAGGGATGTCTATCTGAGTGGGAGTTCATTAGATGAACTTAATTATCATGAACATAGTCAAAAGGACTTTGCAAATTATGTCGTAGCTTGCGCTTTAGTTCTACTGTTTAAGATATGTTCCTAGAGAAAATTTTATTTGAAAGTTGATAGTAGAAATTATGCGGACTGGGTCTGTATACTGAGGATTGTCCTCATTGCTGCATAGAAGGCTTATGTCCTTAATGCACCGCTCGGTGTGCTGAACCTCGAGCGTCGTTTGTGGATGTTGCGAACATCTGACATACACGTTTTGATGACTACGTGATAGTTCAGTGCGTAATGTTAAATGGTTTAGAATTGAGGCAGCGAAGACATTTTTTGAAACGTCGCAGAACATATGAGATGTTCCAAGAGCTGAAATTAGGATTTCAGGCTCGTGCCCACGTCAAGAGGTATGAGACCTCCGACAAGTTTCTTAACCTGCAAACTAAGGGAGAAAAGCTCAATCATTTAGCATGTGCTCAGATTGTCTTAGTACTACAATCACTTGAATCGGGTGGGAGTTAATCTTCCAGATGAGATAGTGATGGTTCTCCATAGTCACTGCCACCAAGCTATTAGAGGTTCGTGATGAACTATAACATATCAGGGATAGACATAATGATCCTTGAGCAATTCGCGATGTTTGACACCACGAAAGTAGAAATCGAGTAGGAGCATCAATTGTTGATGGTTATTAAAACCACTAGTTTCAAGAAGGGCAAGGGCAAGAAGGGATACTTCATGAGACGACAAATCAGTTGCTGCTCTAGTGAAGAAACCCAGGGTTGAACCCAAACCTGAGACTAAGTGCTTATGTAATGAGGGAACGGTCACTGAAGCAGAACTACCCTAGATACTTGGTAGATGAGAAGGCTGGCAAGGTTGACAGAAGTATATTGGATATACATTGTATTAAATGTGTACTTTACTAGTACTCCTAGTAGCACCAGGGTATTAAGATACCGGTTCGGTTTCTAAGTGTTAGTAACTCGAAATAAAAGAGCTACGGAATAAACGAGACTAGCGAAAGGTGAGATGACGATGTGTGTTGGAAGTGTTTCCAAGGTTGATGTGATCAAGCATCGCCTGCTCCCTCTACCATCGAGATTGGTGTTAAATCAAAATAATTGTTATTTGGTGTTTGCGTTGAGAATAAACATGATTGGATTATGTTTATCGTAATACGGTTATTCATTTAAGGAGAATAATGGTTACTCTGTTTATTTGAATAATACCTTCAATGGTCTTGCACCTAAAATGAATGGTTTACTGAATCTCGATCGTAGTGATACACATGTTCGTGCCAAAAGATATAAGATAGTAATGATAGTACCACATACTTGTGGCACTGCCACTTAAGTCATATTGGTATAAAACGCATAAAGAAGCTCCATATTGATGGATCTTTGGACTCACTCGTTTTTGAAAAGATTGAGACATGCGAACCACGTCTATTGGTATATACGCATGAAGAAACTCCATGCAGATGGATCGTTTGGACTCACTTGTTTTTGAATCACTTGAGACATGCAAATATACCACATGGGCAAGATGACTGAAAGGCCTCGTTTTCAGTGAGATGGAACAAGAGAGAAACTTGTTGGAAGTAATACATTTGATGTGTGCAATCCAATGAGTGTTGAGGCACGCAATGAATATCGTTATGCTCTTACGTCACAGATTATTTGAGTAGATTCTTAGTATATTTACTTGATGAGACACAAATCTGAATTATTGAAAGGTTCAAGTAATTTCAGAGTGAAATTGAAGATCGTCGTGACAAGAGGATAAAATGTCTATGATATGATCATAGATATAAATATCTGAGTTTCGAGTTTGGCACACAATTAAGACATTGTGGAAATTGTTTCACAACTAATACTGCCTGGAACACCATAGTGTGATGGTGTGTCCGAACATCGTAACTGCACCCTATTGGATATGGTGCATACCATGATGTCTCTTATCGAATTAACACTATCGTTTATGGGTTAGGCATTAGACACAACCGCATTCACTTTAATAGGGAACCACACAATTCCATTAAGATGACACCGTATGAACTATGGTTTAGAGAAACCTAAGCTATCATTTCTTATAAAGTTTGGGGCTGCGACGCTTATGTGAAAAAGTTTCAGGCTGATAAGCTTGAACCCAAAGCGGATAAATGCATCTTCATAGGACACCCAAAAATATAGTTGGGTATACCTCCTGTCTCAGATCCGGAAGCAAAAGGGATTGTTTCTAGAATCAGGTCCTTTCTCGAGGAAAAGTTTCTCTCGAAAGAATTGAGTGGGAGGATGGTGGAGACTTGATGAGGTTATTGAACCGTCACTTCAACTAGTGTGTAGCAGGGCACAGGAAGTTGTTCTTGTGGCGCCTACACCAGTTCAAGTGGAAGCTGATGATAGTGATCATGAAACTTCGGATCAAGTCACTACCAAACCTCATAGGTCAACAAGGACGCGTACTGCTTCAGAGTGGTGCGGTAATCCTGTCTTGAAGGTCATGTTGCTAGATAACAATGAACCTACGAGCTATGGAGAAGCGATGGTTGGCCCGGATTCCGACAAATGGCTCGAGGCCATAAAATCCGAGAGAGGATCCATGTATGAAACCAAAGTATAGACTTTGGAAGAACTACTTGATGGTCGTAAGGCTGTTGGGTACAGATGGATTTTAAAAGGAAGATGAACAATGATGGTAAGTATCACCATTAAGAAAGCTCGACTTGTCATTAAGATGTTTTCCGACAAGTTCAAGGAGTTGACTATGATGAGACTTTCTCACTCGTAGCGATGCTAAGAGTCTATTGAAATTATATTAGCAGTTCCTGCATTATTTATGAAATCTTCCAGATAGGATGTCAAAACATTGTTTCCTCAACGATTTTCTTGAGGAAAGGTTGTATGTGATACAACCAGAACATTTTGTCAATCCTAAAAGATGCTAACAAGTATGCAAAGCTCCAGCAATCCTTCTAAGGACTCGAGTAAGCATCTCGGAGTTGGAATATACGAAGTTTATTGGAAACTTGTATTTCCAAATAAGTGAGTGGGAGCACTATAGCATTTCTGATGACTATATGTTGTTGACATATTGTTGATCGGAAATGATGTAGAATTTCTGGAAAGCATATATGGGTTATTTGAAAAGTGTTTTTCAATGGAAAACCTGGATTAATATACTTGAACATTGAGCATCAAGATCTACAAGGATAGATCAAAAATCGCTTGATAGTACTTTCAAATGAATACGCACCGTGACAAGATTTTGAAGGAGTTCAAAATAGATCGGCAAAGAAGGAGTTCTTGGCTGTGTTATAAGGTGTGAGTATTGAGTAAGGCTCAAGACCTGACCATGGCCGAAGAGAGAGAAAGGACGAAGGTCGTCCCCTATGCTTTAGACGTAGGCTCTATAGTATGCTATACTGTGTACTGCACCTGAAGTGTGCCTTGCCATGAGTCAGTCAAGGGGTACAAGAGTGATCCAGAAATGGATCATAGGATAGCTGTCAAAGTTATCCTTAGTGACTAGTGGACTAAGGAATTTTTCTCGATTATGGAGGTGGTAAAATAGTTCGTCGTAAAGGGTTACGTTGATGCAAACTTTGACACTAATCTGGATGACTCTGAATAGTAAACCGGATTCATATAGTAGAACAGTTATTTGGAATAGTTCCAAATAGTGCGTGGTAGCTGCATCTACAAGATGACGTAGAGATTTGTAAAGCACACATGTATCTGAAAGGTTTAGACCCATTGACTAATAACCTCTCTCAGAGGCGAGATATGATCAAACCCCATGGGTGTTGGATTCATTACGATCACATAGTGATGTGAACAAGAATATTGACTCTAGTGCAAGTGGGAGACTGTTGGAAATATGCCCTGGAGGCAATAATAAAATGGTTATTATTATATTTCCTTGTTCATGATAATTGTCTATTGTTCATGCTATAATTGTATTAACTGGAAACCGTAATACATGTGTGAATACATAGACCACAACATGTCCCTAGTGAGCCTCTAGTTGACTAGCTCGTTGATCAATAGATGGTTATGGTTTCCTGACCATGGACATTGGATGTCATTGATAACGGTATCACATCATTAGGAGAATAATGTGATGGACAAGACCCAATCCTAAGCATAGCACAAGATCGTGTAGTTCGTTTGCTAAAAGCTTTTCTATTGTCAAGTATTATTTCCTTCGACCATGAGATTGTGCAACTCCCGGATACCGTAGGAATGCTTTGGGTGTGCCAAACATCACAACGTAACTAGGTGGCTATAAAGGTGCACTACGGGTATCTCCGAAAGTGTCTGTTGGGTTGGCACGAATCGAGACTGGGATTTGTCACTCCGTGTGACGGAGAGATATCTCTGGGCCCACTCGGTAATGCATCATCATAATGAGCTCAATGTGACTAAGTAGTTAGTCATGGGATCATGCATTACGGAACAAGTGAAGTAACTTGCTGGTAACGAGATTGAACGAGGTATTGGGATAACGACGATCGAATCTCGGGCAAGTAACGTACCGATTGACAAAGGGAATTGTATACGGGATTGCTTGAATCCTTGACAACGTGGTTCATCCGATGAGATCATCGTGGAACATGTGGGAGCCAACATGGGTATCCAGATCCCGCTGTTGGTTATTGGCCAGAGAGCTATCTCGGTAATGTCTGCATGATTCCCGAACCCGTAGGGTCTACACACTTAAGGTTCGGTGATGGTAGAGTTGTTATGGGAATTAGTGTGCAGTTACCGATTGTTGTTCAGAGTCCCGGATGAGATCCCGGACGTCATGAGGAGTTCCGGAATGGTCCGGAGGTAAAGATTTATATATGGGAAGTCTTCTTTTGGCCACCGGAAAATGTTCGGGATTTTTCGGTATTGTACTGGGAAGGTTCTAGAAGGTTTCAGAGTGGGGCCCACCTGCATGGGGGGACCCACATGAACGTGGGTAGTGGGGGCAAGGCCCCACAACCCTGGTCAAGGCGCACCAAGATCCCCCCCTTAGAAGGAATAAGATCATATCCCGAAGGGATAAGATCAAGATCCCTAAAAAAGGGGGAAAACAATCGGTGGGGAAGGAAATGATGAAATTTCTTTCCTCCCACCTTTGCCAACGCCCCAATGGACTTGGAGGGCAAGAAACCAGCCCCCTCCACCCCTATATATAGTGGGGAGGCGCATGGGAGCTTCACCCTTCCCTTGGCGCAGCCCTCTCCCTCCCCAACACCTCCTCCTCCTCCTCCGTAGTGCATGGCGAAGCTCTGCCGGAGAACTGCAAGCTCCACCACCATGCCATCGTGTTGCCGGAGCTCTCCCTCAACTTCTCCTTTCCCCTTGTTGGATCAAGAAGGAGGAGACTCCACGGGTTGTACGTGTGTTGAACACGGAGGCACCGTTGTTCGGTGCTTAGATCGGATTCGGCCGCGATCTGAATTGCTTAGTGAACGACTCCACCGACCGCGTTCTTGCAACGCTTCCGCATCGTGATCTTCAAGGGTATGAAGATGCACTACCCTCTCTCTCGTTGCTAGTTACTCCATAGATTGATCTTGGTGATGCGTAGAAAATTTTGAATTTCTACTACCTTCCCCAACAAAATCCTTAGACAGCTCTAATTCTGACGTATCAGTCTTTTTCTCTAGAGGCGATATACATCGTCTTAGCTGTGAGACATGGAGCACATTGTGCACTTCGGACAATTCCGGGGGCAATTCCACCTGATATGCAACAATACACACTCTGGACATAACTGGGAACGGACCAATATACCTGGGTGCCAATTTTCTACGAGTCTGAAATTTTTTGACTCCTTTCATAGGGGTGACTTGGAGGTATACATGCTCTTCGGGTTCAAAACTGATCTGTCGGTGCTTAGCATCATAATAACTCTTTTGTCGGGACTTAGCTAATTGCAATCTGTCTCGGATTTCCTTGATTTGCTTTTCATCTTCCATCATGAGATCAATTCCAAAAATGTGGCTATCTCCGGTTTGAGACCAATTTAACGGAGTGCGGCACTTACAGCCATACAAAGCTTCATAGGGTGACATCTTCAGGCTGGTCTGGAAACTGTTGTTGTAGGAGAACTCGGCATACGTCAAACAATCTTCCCATTTGGGTCCTTGGGCCATAGCACATCACTACAAAAAAATACACTTCCATGATGATACGTGTTTGTCACAGGAGGTCGCGTTTTCTGTCATGCATATACATCCATGAAGATTTTATGACTGAGTCAAGATAGTCATACCTGTGCTGTCGTAGAAGTGTTCCATGACATTACAAAAATTATCATCACAGAAGTGTCTACTTCCATGACGATAAATTGAGTGTCATAGAAGTGCTTTCGTCAAGGGTGACCGACACGTGGCATCCACCGTAATGGGACGCTGTTAACCGCTGTTAACCTATCGGGTCCGTTTTTTGGATCCGATAACCCGCTAACAACCATGACCAATGCCGATTTTCCACGTGTAAAATTCTCATTGGCTGACGGATCCACGCGTCAGCTCCGCGTTGGCACAGGTGTCACTCATCCAACGGTCGAGATGGGCCTATGATATGTTGACACGTGGACCGGCCCAAAAGTGGCCCATAAAGTCTAAATGGGCCAGCCCAACCGAAGGACCACAAGATTTAGCGGACCATAATGGGCCGGCCCAGCTAAAGGCCCACAAGATTATGCAGACCATAATGGGCCGGCCCAGCTAAAGGCCCACAAAATTTAGCGGACCATAATGGGCTGGCCCAGCTAAAGGCCCACACGATTTTGCAGACCATAACGGGCCGGCCCAGCTAAAGGCCCACAAGATTTTGCGGACCACAATGGGTTGGCCCAGTTAAAGGCCCACAAGATTCTGCAGACCATAATGGGTCGGCCCAGCTAAAGGTCCAACATTCTTTGTCAAATCGGCCCGTCAACGGCCTGTCCTAAACTTGTCATCAACGCGGCCCATGGTCACTTCTGGCCCGTTAACAGTCCGCTAAGTAATTGGGCCGAATTACAGCCCGGTGTATTTCCGGCCTGTTAAAGGTCCTGCTTCATTTGGGCCCATTTACAGGCCATCAAAACTTTCAGCCCATAAACGATCGTGAAGGATTTGGGTCATATTCGATCATGTCTGACATTCGGCCTGTTAGAAGCCCACTATAGATTTGGGCCACTTTCGGCTTGTTGTCATTTTCGTCTTGTTAACGCCGGGCCCAACGTCATATCGGGGCCATTAACGACCCATATAAAAATGACAATAATCTAGCCTGACCGAAGTTCCGGCCTGTTAAAGGCCCATGTATTAGGTCGGCGCATTTACGGCCCGTCCGAATTTCGGCCTGTCAAAGATCCGCATCGTAAATGGGCAACCATTTCGGACTGCTAAGACCTGTGGGTTATTTGGCACAATTAGGGCCCAGTCTCACTTTCAGTCTATTAAAGGCCCATATTTTTTATGGGCTCGAGATATTTACACCTGTAAACGGCCTATTTTTACTGAGGGTCCAAATTATGTTTAGGCCTGTTAAAGGCCCACTATGGGCACATGCCTACCAGAAAAATATGAAAGCTTATGCTGATTTAGGCCCAGATATTTTTAGTGGGCTACATGCCAATTTCGGCCCGTAATCGTTTTTAGGCCAATTGGAATGGGCCCGATGAATGGTGGCATGTTGGGCTCCTACGAAGCATTCAGCCGAATACATTACTAAGATAAACATACACTATACAAAAATAGCGTCGTAATTACCGCAGCATGTGGCAACATCATAAATGTTGTATCACAACAAAATAAATTCAAACCGTACAACAAAAGGCCTGTTGGCATAAAGTTTACAGTCCTTCCAGATAAAAGGACCATCAGATGTATAGAAGCACAGATGGAGCATCTGATGGAGCAGCATGATCTCCACCTTTTTTCCGCCATTGCTCTTGAACAACGAAGCGAATGTCTGATAGTCTAGTTTCAAAACCATTCATATCTTCACGACATTTGTCAACCACTATTCTTGTTTTCGAAACAACGTCCATTAGGGATTGGACTTGTGTCTGGAGCACAGATATATCACTCTGTCTAGCAGGAAGATTTTGTTCAGTAGGCGATTTGGACGAGGTTACCTTGATAACCAACCCAGAATTACGCAGGAAGGTGCTTTTTGCAATGTTAGTGGAGAGATACTCACGCACTGCAGCAAGAGTAGACATTGTGCATGTGGTAGCCTCGTCACCATCAGGTGGTTGTGGCTGTTCAATCATTTGTTCCATAGTTTCCTGAAAGTTTGAACTTGTAGATTAGTGTACCAGATAAGTTACTAATGAGACAAAAACAAAAAAAAGTAGGTTAAATGTTTATACATAACTTATTTTGG
The DNA here is from genome assembly GCF_018294505.1 of Triticum aestivum. NCBI lineage: Eukaryota > Viridiplantae > Streptophyta > Magnoliopsida > Poales > Poaceae > Triticum > Triticum aestivum. The sequence continues at coordinate 248,701,901 of NC_057798.1, forward strand.
TGAACTACTGTAATACATTAACATGTATTGTAGTGCCAACTACATAATAAAATCACTTTCGGAACATATGTCCATGTAGCATGCCTACTGTCTATTTCCTCACATTCTTTGACATCTAAGGATAAAGAGACATGGTCTAAAGTAGGATGAACATAGTATGACATCATTCATATCGTGGGCAAACAGATATAAAACAAATAGGCTATTTTATCATTGTGTGCGCAGGTGAACATAACAACTAGATTACAGATCAAGACCAAAAGAATATTCTTCATCTCTTTTAAACCATGTAAGGTGAAATGATACGTTAAGACAACTATGTACAAAAATGAACAGAGTAACTGACATTGGCTGCAAACCAAGTAGTTAAATGAACACATCACAGTACCAATCAGTTCAAGGCAGGAGGAGTAAGGACTTCATCTTGCTGGTGTGGCAATCCTTGAAGATTTGCACTGCATTCGGTTCAGGTTCTTTTTGGTACGCACAGGCTTTCCTCTGTATTTGGAACAAGTCAATATAGATACGATAATATGGCACAAAAAAAAGAAGGAAGTAGCAGCTATTTACAGGAGCCTCGCAGTGTGCAATATAGCTACGAGATCCTGTTGTCTGTTGGAATTTCACTTTAGAATGGTTGGTTTTGTTCTTCAAATAGTTAACAAATAAGAAGATACACTTGTAAGGCACATACATAAATACAAGTTCAATACATGGTCTGATCAAATACATATAGCCTACCTGATACTTTGGATCAGACCAATGTTTAATGAGGGTTGTCCAGTCTTCATCTGTAATATATTCCACTGGAGATGTTTGGGCGATTTCATTGTTAGCCTTGCCTTCAAAGTGAGATTTTCTGTGGTGGTACGATACTATCGCAGAGTAGACTGAAAAACATGAGTGCATGCTTGTTTAGTTGCATCATCTTTCGGATCCAACTTGAACCTCATCTGTTGAAAAAAGAATGTGAGTCTTATTAGGAGGAAGCTAGAAATTATGGGACAAAGCAAGACAATATTACAAATTGTGATGAATAACATTACTTACGGATAAATGGTCAAGGAAGGTGTTAAACTGGGTATTGTCTTTCTCATTCCAGTACTGGATCCACGTTGGGAGGATACGTGCTTGACACCTAACAGCAACGGCTGCCTCTGATACTAACTTGGCTGACTCTGTAGCATCACGTGGCCTTTTTAAACCTGCCTCAAAATGGATCTCCATTCTTCCTCCTTTAGGTTTTGTTAATCTGTCAAGCATTATCCCTGATGTCTGTTTCCGCTTGCGCCATGGTGCTAGTTCAACAACGAATATGGAAAGTGTTAGTGTACATCAAACTGTGAGAGTACATATAAAGGAGCATGCAACTGCAACTTGACTCGGTCAGGTACCGTCTTGGTGTTGATGCTCATGAGGTTCATCTGATCTTGCCAAGTCCTGTTGTGTCAGCAGTGCTTCGGAAGTAGTGTTAGGTGTGAAGGCAACTTGGGAACTGGCCAGTTCCGAAGCAAACGAACGAGTAACTCGTTGAGATATTGGTATAGTTCAACCGGATGCTGCAGCTGGTGGAGCAGGTGATACTGTGTTTGTAGATTTAGCCGGTGGACTTGGACCTTCTACTGCACTATAAGTACCAGCAGAATCTCGATGGCAGATCCTTTTCCATTTCACCCGACGAGTGACAACACTCCCTACTATATTATTTTCCTTGCTCTTTTTTGACTTCCACAACACAAAAGAATAAAATCACTCTTCAGAACTCATTGATGCATGATACAGACAAGCAATACTTTGATGTAAGATAACCGTATGAGGATGGAATATGTAAGAAAAATAGGACGGCATGACATATTCACAACTACGATGTGCAAACTAAGCAGAACGATTTTCAAGAAAATAGATGTAATGCAAGCTAGACACCATATGAAAGATGCAACTAATATTACTCTGCCAAGTTAAAAGTGTCTTGTCATAAGTGGCAATTCGAAAAATTAGAAGCAGCACAACATAGAAATCAATGCAAGATGCAACCACTATCAAACTGCCATGTTAAAAGCGTCCAATCATGAGTGACTGATGCGGGATACACAACAGCAGTACTTTGATGTAAGAACATGGTATGATAGATAGATGCAGTGTATTCTAGACACAGAAAGCCATGTCATATGCACATGTATAACGTATAAACTCAGCAGGTGCAATTTAATCAAATAGAAGAATTACAGGCTAGACAACATATGCAACATGAAACCAATTATCACACAGTCAACTTAGAGCAAGCACCTGCGATTGTGGAGTATGGGAGATGAACTCATCATGTAGACTTGGGGCTTCAACTTCATTAGCAGTAGCGGTGGCAAATATAGGGAGTCTCTGTTTGCGTCGGTGCGGAGGACCACCAACATCCCCTAACTTACTCTTTTCCTTCCTATTTTCTGATATTGCCTTATGAAGTCAAAACCACAAGAAGATGAATAAAATTAGCTCTGCATAACTGGTTGATGCATTATACAGACGAACACTACTTTGATGTAAGGTAAGCGCATGATACGAGGATGGAATATATCCCAAAAAAGACAGCATTTCATATTCACACGTACGATTGGAGGATGGAATATGTATGAAAAAACAGTAAGTGGAAGGCATTTCAACAAAATTAGAAGAAATAAAAGCTAGGCACCATATGAACATGCAACCAATATCACTCTATTAGGTAAAAAGTGTCTCATCATAAGTGCCATTTCAAGAAATTAGAAGTAGTACAAGCTAGAAGACAATGCAAGATGCAACCTACATCACAGTCCCAAGTTAAATGTTTGTCTTATGGGTAAGTGATTGTTGCAGGTATAAGTTGTAAGCTACGCAGATGCCATTCAACACAATCAGAAGCAATACAAACTAGACATCATACGGAAAACGCAACCACATATAACAGTTCCAAGTAAGAGCAAGCACCTGTGATGGTGGAGTAGGGGAAATGTGCTCATCATGTACCCGTATGTTCTAGAAACAGGAACATGTGTCATATTCACAGGCATTATGTGTAAAGTAAGCAGATGCAATTCAAGTTAGAAGCAATACAAGCTAGACATCATACGCAACATGCAACCACATATAGTAGTGCCAAGCTAGAGCAAGCACCTGTGATGGTGGAGTAGGGGAGATGTGCTGATCATCTACACAGGTACGTTGACTGTGCAGCCTTGTGTTGTCTTGCGAATCTTGTTGGGACGATGGCGGAGTAGAATCTGTAGAGACCCCCTGTTTTAGGTGCTCTGAAGGACCACCATCATCCACTGTCGGACTAATTTCCTTCAACTATAATAATTTCGCATTGTGAAGTCAAACTGATAAGAAAAAAGGAATAAAATTCGCTCTTCAGAACTCATTCATGCATGATACTGACGAACACTACTTGGTTGAAAGGCAAACACATGATGCGAGGACGGAATATGTATGAAAAACAGGATGGCGTGACATATTCACACCTATGACGTGGTAACTAAGCAGAAGGCATTTTAACAAATTAGAAGCACTTCAAGCTAGACACCATATGAAAGATGCAACCAATATTACTCTGCCAAGTTCAAACTGTATGGCGTTTCAACAAATTAGAAGCAGTACATGCTAGAAATCATATGCAAGACACAACCAATATCACAGTAGCGACTTAAAGGTTCCTTATCATAAGTGACTGATGCAGGATATGCAAGAACAGTAGTCTGATGTAGAAACAGGAACACATGTCATATTCAGAGGCATTATGTGTAAAGTAAGCATATGCAATTCAACAAAGTTAGAAGCAATATAAGCTAGACATCTGTCGGATGTTGGGTTCCGGCAGACCCTTAAGGTTCAAACTCTGGGGTGCGCACGAAGATCTTTCCCCTACCGACCTACGTCCGATCGCCTCGTGAGAATCTAAGCTAAAATGATGAACAACACAAGGGACACGAGATGTATACTGGTTCTGGCCACCGTTGTGGTGTAATACCCTACTCCAGTGTGTGGTGTGGTGGATTGCCTCAGGGGCTGATAATGAATAGTACAAGGGAAGAGCAGCCTCGCGAGAGGTGTTCTTGACCTGGTGCAATGAACTGCTTGGGTGAGTTCAATCACCTCTTGGATGCCGAACCAGATGCCCCTATTCTGTGGTGGCTATTCCTATATATAGAGGACCTGGGCCTCTTCCCTAATATTGAGCGGGAAGGGCGCCAACAACGGCCATTTCGAAGGGGACCATCTAGTACAAGTTATCCGGACTAAAGTTGGTCTTCGGCTGCCAAAGGCACTGGCGATGGTGCCGTCCTGGGCTCCACGGTGACCTCCATCGTGCCGCTCTGCTGGTCTTGGTCTCGTTGCACTGAAATGGCAACCTTTGCCTGATGCCTCGGTACTCCACGCCTGTGCTTGCCCCCTTTGCACCAAAGAGGAAACAAGGACACTGCACCGGCCGGCGCCCGCCTGGTCTCGATCATCATGGCTTGCATCATGACCACCTCGCGAGATACCCTACCTTGATCTCTCCGCCTCCTCGCAAGCCTGCCTGGCGAGGCCGTTCCTAAGGAAGCCTTGTGTCGTCCGACCCACGAGGCTTGGCCCCTCGCGAGGGTCTTGAGTCTTGTGCTGACGAAGATGGGCCGTACTGGGCCACCACTTGAGCCACACCGCAGGCTGCAGGAAGGCAAGTCTGGGGACCCCCATTCCCAGAATGCCGACATTAGCCCCCGGGCCCAAGGCACGCTCGGACTTGGCTTAGCGGAGAAGCAAAGGGGCAAGTGCGGAGCGTCGCATGCCCCATCAGCCTACGGCCTTGGGCGCCACGTGGAGGTTGATTGGACGTGGGCGTGTTCGCTTCCCCATGCTGCCTCAGCAACTGCTCGACTTGACCAGTCCCTGCATGGAAAAAATGGGTCATGATTACCTGAGATTGTGGTGGCCGACGGTTGGCCTCCTCCGGACTATAAGTACGGACGGGCGAGAGCCCCCGTAATCTATCCCCTTCTGCTTCACTCCTTCTTCTTGTTCCTCGCCCTTGCTCCTCCTTTGACAATGGCGCCGATCCGCCAGTTTTCAGCTGAAGAGAAGGGAAAGGTCCCCCGGGAGGGTCCTGACCCGCTTCCGCCGAAGAAGCGGCCTGTCCCCGGCCGCTGCGACGCGGTCGCCTGGCAAGGGACGTCGCGGCCCTGGTATGAGCAGCCGCCGTCTGGGTTTCCGCTGCCCTTGTACGCCTGAATCGAGGGCCCTGCAGAAGAAGGCACCGAGCGACACCGACGCCGTCACCGGCGACACCGACGCCGTCACCGGCGACACCGATGAGTCACGGCGGTGTGCGTCGTCACCCCTGGAGTCCATGCCGGGAGCTCTTCTCGCGAGCTTGTGCTTCATGCTGCCATGCCTCCACGCTCTTGGATTCGTCTTCCTCCCTCCATCGCCTTCGAGATGCTGCCGAGCAGGTCTCTGGAGCTCTAGCTGCAGCATGCTGACTGCAGCACCCTTGCAACCGGAGCGGAGGTCGCGGTCGTTGCTCCGGGCAAGGTCTACATGACCCAGGGCTGGTGCGAGATCGCCCGGGTCTGCCGGACAGGGGGTGCCCTCGTAATTCATCTTGAATACGATGGCGCCTCCTTGATGTTCTTCAAGGTCTTCGATGTAGAAGGACGCCGGCTGGAGTGCTGCCCTAAGGAAAGCGGCCGAGGCATCGAGGTGGCGAGGACCAGGTCTGCCAACCGATTCCCTAGCACCTCCTCAGGCAGCAGCGGATGAGCCGAAGAATCCAGCGACTCCCCCGAGCTTCACATGACTCCGGAGACGAGCGACGACAACTATGAGCCCCCAAGCTCGCGTCGCGCTCGGAGCAGGGCGGCTGCATCTGGACGCCGACGCAGCTGATCTGGATGGGTTTGGCGCCGGCGCCTGTAGGCCCACTGTTGATGATGGCGTCTCCTGTGGAGGCACGCATAGTTAGTGTTCCTTAGGATTAGCACCTTTTGTTCCCTGCGAGGCATCGAGGTAACACCCCGCGGGGGTATGTAAGGCGCCTGCCATGTCTTTTGTGAATATAATATCCTTATTATGAATCAATGCAAGATGCGCATCCTGTCCCGGCTCGGCTCCCCCTTTCCTTCCTCATGGGGGCTTGTTGCTCTACGCTTACAGGTCCCAGTCCCGAGGCAGGCTTCAGCCATCGCTGGTATGCTAGGTCGCGATGCCATGGTCAAGGCCAGGAGGTGGGCGGCCCAAGGTCTAGTAAGAGCCCCTGAGTCGCGATGCTCAGGAGGTCCCCTTTAGCACTCAAGCATCCTCCGCTGGGAGAGAAAGGAAGGCAACGTCGTCGTGACAGAGCGGTACTAGGCGGGGGCTTAGTGTCGCGTTGATTTAGCTTTTTCTGAAGCGGGACTTATCTCATGAGTTTGGAGTAGTCCTTCGGCGAGGTGGCGGGCCTGCGCGCCGGCAGGTGGGGTGTCGCTGGGTTGGGTCCTCGTGAGCTTCTCCCCTCTTCCCCTCACTTTCCTTTATTCTCTACGTCCTCAGGTCCCGGCCCTCGAGCGAGCTCAGCCACCACTAGTATGACAGGTCGCGATGCCGTGGGTCAAGGCCAGGGGGTGAGGGCTGGAGAGCCAGTAAGAGCCCATGAGTCGCGATGCTCAGGCGCCCCCCTTTTAATGCGCGAGCAGATCGTATGGGAGAGAAAGGGAGGGAGCTCACGATGCCCCCCACATTACTCCTTAGGCGGATCCTACACACCAACACGAGGAAAGCAAGGACTGTCATTACGGTTGCCAGCAAGCCATTGGTTGCTTCGAGGGAGTGATTGAAGCACTGAGGGCCTAGTGAGGTAGCACTATGCGGGGCTGCCGCGGCCAGAGCTCGACCACTCAGATTTGTCGACGTTGCAGGGACGGACCCATGCGCAAGCGCCGTACCAGAGTGAGCAGCTCCAAAGGTAGGTGTCAATCAAGCAGGCGATTATCTCGAGCAAGTTAAGCATGAAGAAGCAAATCAACTTAGATAGATGCAGAGAAAGGCAAACGCCACTAGGTCAGGCCCAAGTGACTTGGGGATGGTGCAGCCCGAGGGGCGCCCCCAACAAGGTAAGCTGACGATGAAAGCAAAACAGATACATGCCGGAGGGACGGACCCACGCGACCTGGGAATGATGCAGCCCTGAGGGCGCTCCCAGCTAAAGCGAAACTTGAAAGAAGTCACCTGATACCATCGTAGAGCGAGTGTCGGAGTAGCTGACGATGCGAGGCAAGAAGCCAATCCTCACGAGCCCTCGGGGCTCCGAGCCTCGGGAGGCTCAGGAGGCTCGGGCGGCTCGGCGAGGTCCATCTCCATTTCCTCCAGGGGGGCGCGATGCTTGGCCACCTGAGCTTCCAGAATGCTTCTCATCAGGCGCTGGTGGGCTAGAGCCGCGTTTGGCAGTCCGAAGGGCATGCGAACGTAGCTATGCGGTGAATCCACGCAATGCCCCACGCGCGAAGGCCAGAAGCACTCCTGAGACACGACATGATTGAGCCCTGGGTAGTCGATGCAGACGCCCAACCCTCCATCCTCGCTTAGATGGGGAGCTACACTGGGCAGGCGGCGGCTACCGCGCATGACTCTCGATTCCTGCAACTCCTGAGAGACCTTGGCGATGAACTCCCGAGGGTTGGACCCTCATTGCCTCACGCCTTCCTGAGGGAAACGTGTCGCGAAGCACGCCTCCAAGTGGTGCCCAAACGCCTCCCTCGTGAACTTGGCAAAGTCAATGGCTCCCCAGGGGAGAGCCCCCGAGCTTTGCCCGAGGAGGGCGCTGGGCGCGCCTTCCTATGCGACGGAGGGTGGTGCCCCTTGGATGGGCACGTGTCCGGATGTGGCGCCTCCGGAGGAGCCTGTCTCCTGAGGGTCTGAACCAGGTGATGTCTTCTTCTTCTTGGGAGCTGCTCCAGGAAGGTTCCCATTCTTGCTGTCTGGGCCCTCGATTGACGTGGCTTGGAAGGCGCGCTCGAGGGAGCACACTGCATCCTTCTCTTCACAGGGGACCATGATGACCCCGCCACTTCCTGGCATCTTGAGGACGTTGTAGCCATGGCGAGTCACTGCCATGAACTTAGCCAGGGTTGGATACCCGAGGATGGCACTGTATGGCAGGCGAATGTGGGTGACGTCGAAGTCAATGAGCTCGGTGTGGTAGTTGTTGCACTATCCAAAGGTGACAGGAAGGCGGACCTGCCCTATCGGGACAGTGGAATCGTCAGTGACTCCTGAGAAGGGCTTGGTTGGCTGAAGCTGATCGTATGGTACTTGAAGATCGTTGAACGTCTCGATGGACAAGACGTTGAGCCCTGCCCCGCCGTCGATGAGGGTCCGGGTAAGTTGCACATTGTTGATGACTGGGAAGCAGAGCATCGGGAGGACACCGGCCATTGTTGTGCACTTGAGCTGATCCTTGAGCTGAACGTGATGGCGCACGCGGACCACCTGAGAGGGCGCGTGGCCTCAAGCTTGGGGAGGGCTGCATTGACCTCGCGAGAAAACTGCTTGATGATGCACTGAGAGGCTGGGGCCTGAGCGCCGCCCAAGATGCAAGTGATTGCACGTGGCTCCTGGAAGCCCCCATCCCCCTCATCCTGATGATGGTCTTCATTCCTTCTTGGTGGTGGTGGAAGAGGAGGAAGTCCTGTGTTGCCTTGCGGGTGATCCTCACGAGGCTGATCCCTCCAAGCTCCCTCGCGAGGCTGGTCCTGCCAGCGGTCCTCGCGAGGCCGGTCACGGCACCCTTGGCGAGGGCCACGGTCGTCCCATCGCCCTCCACCTCTTGCTCCGCCTCGGTCGTAGCCCCGATCATTGCACTCGGGGCATCATCCGACACGGCCTTCTCGCACGACTCTCAGCTCTTGGCATTCGTTGGTGTTGTGGGTATGGAGATCATGGTACACACAGTACCGGCTGCCCTTGGACGACTCCGACTGGTCCTTGCCGCGCTTTGTGTCCGGCTCTGCTACGAGCACAGCTGCCCCCTTGCGCTTCGCATCCTTGGCCTTGGCTTTCTTCTCTTCGGAGTCGGTGGCTGGGAGCTCGAGAAGGGAGAGGCGTCCCTCCTCAGCTCTTGCGCACTTGGTCGCCAGGTTGAACAGCTCCAGAGACGTACACAGATCTTCGTGGATCACCAGCTCCTCCTTCATCTTGACGTTGCGGACGCCATTAGAGACGCTGAGATGATGGCCTCCTCGGTCACCCTGGGAATCTTGAGGCGAGCGTTGTTGAAGTGTTGGATGTACTTCTGCAAGGTTTCTTCGGGCTGCTACTTCATGCGGCGCAGGTCACCCACGGCCGGAGGGCGGTTGCGAGTGCCCTAGAAGTTGGCGATGAAGAGAGTGCGCATCTCATCCCAGGAGGAGATCATGCCGGGAGGTAGGTTTAGGAGCTAGGTGCGGGTGCCGTTCTTGAGTGCCATGGGAAACCAGTTCGCCATGACCTTTTCGTCCCCGTTGGCGGCTTCGATGCCCAGCTCGTAGAGCTGTAGGAACTCCGCGGGGTTGGCAGTGCCGTTGTAGCAAGGAGGCAGGTCAGGCTTGAACTTGCCTGGCCAGGCGACACTGCGTAGCTCGGTGGTGAAGGCACGACAGCCTACGGTGACCACCGGAGCTCTCTATTGATGCAGGGCTTTCTCCTAGAGATTCCCATGCACCGCTGCCTGGAGCAGCGCAGGGTCTTGACGTGCTGGCGCGGGAATGCGGTCGTGGCGCACCGGTGCGGGGAGCACGCGTGCACCTTCTTGGGGATGAGGGATTTCTTGGCAGCTCCTTTCTTGCCGCACGGGCGCCGGACGTGGTGGATCTCGTCCTGGGGCCGCGTGCCTTGGAGACAAGACGCTGTCTTGGGGAGGAGGTGGCGGAGGCGCCTCCTGATCCGCACCTCCTGCGCAGGACGGAGGGAGAGGCAGCGAGAGGGACGGCGCGGGGGAGCCCCCTGCGGCGCTGACGAGCTCTGTGATGCGAGCGAGCCACTCCTCGTAGAGGTCGTCGACGGGACGGTAGTGCAGGAGCTCACATGCCAAGAGAAACGCGGCGTGCGCGTCCGTGGGGGAGCGAGGGCGTGGGACGACGAACCAGCTGGAGTCAGCGACGCGGTGGCAGTGCGACCTTCCCGCCACACCGAAGGATGCAGCGATGAGGCCTGCTGCTCGTTCCCCGCCGGGCCGGTGGCGGCGTTGGCGGCATCCGACGAGGAACAACGAGGACACCCACGAACGGGAGCCTTCTGGGCGTGGCCGGCGAGAGCAGCCCGACGCTCGGCGCGATCCCGGTGAGCGTCAGCCATGGACAGGACGGAAGATCGAACGCGAAACAGCGGAAGAAATATTCCGGCGCACCCCTACCTGGCGCGCCAAATGTTGGATGTTGGGTTCCAGCAGACCCTTAAGGTTTGAACTCCGGGGTGCGCATGAAGATCTTTCCCCTACCGACCTACGTCCGATCGCCTCGTGAGAATCTAAGCTAAAATGATGAACAACACAAGGGACACGAGATGTATACTGGTTCAGGCTACCGTTGTGGTGTAATACCCAACTCCAGTGTGTGGTGTGGTGGATTTCCTCAGGGGCTGATGATGAATAGTACAAGGGAAGAACAGCCTCGCGAGAGGTGTTCTTGAGCTTGTGCAATGAACTGCTTGGGTGAGTTCAATCGCCTCTTGGATGCCGAACCAGATGCCCCTATTCTGTGGTGGCTATTCCTATATATAGAGGCCCTGGGCCTCTTCCCAAATATTGAGCGGGAAGGGCGCCAACAACGGCCATTTTGAAGGGGAACATCTAGTACAAGTTATCCTGACTAAAGTTGGTCTTCGGCTGCCAAAGGCACTGGCGATGACGCCGTCCTGGGCTCCACGGTGACCTCCATCCTGCCGCTCTGCTGGTCTTGGTCTCGTTGCACTGAAATGGGAACCTTTGCCTGATGCCTCGGTACTCCACGCCTGTGCTTGCCCCCTTTGCACCAAAGAGGAAACAAGGACACTGCGCCGGCCAGCGCCCGCCTGGCACCCGCTTGGTCTCGATCGTCATGGCTTACGCCATGAGCACCTCGCGAGGTACCCTGCCTTGATCTCTCCTCCTCCTCGCAAGCCTGCCTGGCGAGGACGTTCCTGAGGAAGCCTTGTGTCGTCCGCCTCACTAGGCTTGGCCCCTGGCGAGGGTCTTGAGTCTTGTGCCCACGAAGATGGGCCGTACTGGGCCACCACTTGAGCCATGCCGCAGGCCGCAGGCAGGCAAGTCTGGGGACCCCCGTTCCCAGAACACCGACAACATCGTACGCAACATGCAACCACATATAATAGTGCCAAGTTAGAGCAAGCACCTGTGATGGTGGAGTAGGGGAGATGTGCTCATCATCTACACAGCTACGTTGACTGTCTAGCCTTGCGTTGTCTTGAGAATCTTGTTGGGAGGATGGCGGAGTAGAATTTGTAGAGAACCTCCATTTCAGTTGCTTGGAAGGACCACCATCATCCAATGCCTTGTCAATTTCCTTCAGCTTTATTGATTTTGCATTGTAAGGTCATACCGACAAGAAAAAGGAATATAATTCGCTCTTCAGAACTCATTCATGCATGATACTGACGAACACTACTCTGATGAAAGGCAAAGTCATGATACGAGGATGGAATATGTACGACAAAATGGACGGCTTAACATATTCACACCTATGATGTGGTAACTAAGCAGAAGGCACTTCAACAAATTAGAAACACTGCAAGACACCATATGGAAGGTGCAATCCATATCACTCTGCCAAGTTAAAATTGTCTCGTCATAGGTGGCGTTCATCAAACTAGAAGCAATACATGCTAGAAATCATATTCAAGACGCAAACTAATATCACACTGCCAACTTAAAGGTGTCCCATCATAAGTGACTGATGTAGGATACACAAGAAGGTGTAAGAACATGGTGTGATAGACAGATATAGTATGTACCAAAAACAGGAAAGTGTGTCATATTCACATGTATCATGTGTAAGCTAAGCAGATGCAGTTTACACTAATTAGGAGCAATACGAGCTAGACACCATATGCAACATGCAACCAGATATCACACTGCCGAGTTAGAGCAAGCACCTTGGATGGTGGAGTAGGGGAGCAGAGACTTGGACCTTGTAATGCACTATCAGTACTAGGAGAATCGGTACAGATGCTCCGTTTACATTGCTGCAGAGGACCTACCATCATCGCCTTCCTTACTCTTTTCCTTCCTCTTTCTTGATTTTGCCATGTCAAGTCAAACCCACAAGAAAAAGGAATTAAATTTGATCTACAGAACTCATTGATGCATGACTGACAAACAATACTTTCATGTAAGGCAGCCGCATGATAGGAGGATGGAATATGGATGAAAAACAGGACGGCGTGACATATTGACATGTATGATGTATAAAGTGTAAACTAAGCACAAGGTGGTTGAACTTGTTAGAATCAATGCAAGCTAGAAACATATGAAACCAATATCACTCTGCCGAATTAAAAGGGTACCCTAACAAATGTATTTGACCAAATTAGAAGCAATACATGGCAACAGGCTAGAAATAATATGCAATATGAAACGAATAAAGGTGACTCATCGTAAGTGATTGATGCAGGATACAGAAGAGACGTAGTTTCATGTAAGAACAAGGTTAACACATAGATGTAGTGTGTACCAAAAATAGGAAGGCATGTCATATTCATAGGTATAGTTTGTAAACTAAGTAGATGCAATTTACCCTAATTAGAAGCATTACAAGCTAGACACCGTATGCAACATGCAACCACATATCACACTGCGAAGTTAGAGCAAGCACCTGCGATGGTGGTGTAGGGGAAGTGCGGTCTTCAAGTACATAGCTACATTCAATATCTTCATTTAGGCTTGCTGTTTCTTGAGAATCATGTGGAGAGGATGAAATTGCATTCTTTATAAGAGTATTGCGTCTCATATTAACCCACGCGCGTGACTGTCTCATCATAAGCGATAGATGTAGGATACACAAGAATAGTAGTTTGATGTAAGAACATGGTGTGATAGGCAGATGTAGTATGTACCAAAAATAGGAAGGCATGTCATATTCACATGTATAATGTGTAAGCTAAGGAGATGCAATTTAACAAATTAGGAGCATTGATGATGGATACACAAGAAAAGTAGTTTGATGTAAGAACATGGTTAATATAAAGACGTTGTATGTACAAAAAATAGGAAGGCCTGTCATATTCATAGGTATAATGTGTTAACTAAGCAGATGCAATTTACCCTAATTAGAAGCATTACAAGGTAGACACCATATGCAACATGCAACCACATATCACACTGTCAAGTAAGAGCAAGCACCTGCGATGGTGGTGTTGGGGAATTGCGGTGATCAACTAGAGAGCTACGTTGACTATCTTCATTTAGCCTTGTTGTTTCTTGAGAATCATGTGGGGAGGATGACACTGCACTCTTTAAACGAGTAGGGCGTCCCACAGTAACCCACTCGGGTGACTGTCTCATCATAAGTGATTGACAAGGGATACAAAAGAGCATTAGTTTGATGTATGAACATGGTTAATAGACATATGTAGTATGTATCAGAAACAGGAAGGCATGTCATTATCAAAGGTATAATGTGTAAAGTAAGCAGATGCAATTTAACCAAATTGGAAGCAATACAAGCTAGACACCATATGCAACATGCAACCACATTTGACAGCGCGAAGTTAAAGCAAGCACCTGGGATGGTTGTGTGTGGCAATTGAGATCATCAACTGCAGAGCTACGTTTACTGTCTCCAACTGCTGACACTGCACCCATTAGAGCGCTGAAACGCTTAGTGCTTATCTTCGAATTACACTGGAGCGACTTCTGTCTTTTCTTTTCTGCATTCATCAACACTGCATCAGAGTCTGAAATACCCATGCATAAAAAAACAATAGTGTGAGTATGGGTGAAGTGTGTGCACAATTAGTACAGTGTAAAGGTAGCAGATAGCAGGTCAGTGAGAAATAAATGACGGGAGACATATGATAGCTCTACAACATGCATGGCACACTAAATTACTATAGGATTCTATGAAAATAACAGTCGACTGAAAGCAAATAGGTCAGTCCATTTTTCTGCACCGTCCGATGTACAAAGAACGGGCAGATCGCCTTCATCTACCTCCAGCCAGTCAGTGTTGACGATCTTCCTCGAAACGCCAGCGACCACCGGCCCAGTATTCCTCCCCTGCCTGCGCCCTCCCCTCGACCTCACCGCACCGCCGTGCTTGGCACCGCCCCCTGGCCATCCATTCAAGCCCCGCCGACCTCCAGATCGGGCGCAAGCAGCTCCTGCGCCCACACCCCTATGATAGACACCGATGCGCCGCTTCCCCGGGGAACAGGCGGACTAGGTGCTCCGCGCGCCTAGGCGGGTGCTGCTTCTTTTAATTGCGGTTCGACTGACCCTGAATTGAAATCCAGGCGGGCTACTGACCTCTAGCAAAGGTGAAATAGTAAAGGGAGGAAACCTTGTGCATTTACTATAACGAAGAAGATGCAGTAAGAAGCGCTCAACTAGTTTCTTTCGTGGGATGAATATAGTGTGAGTGGAGACGTAAGATTTGCACGAATAAGGGAAGAGGAGTACCTCTTTCTGCTGGCAGTGCTGTGTCCTCCTTCTGTTTTTCCGATGAATCTTCTTGTTGTTCGCCGGAAACGAGAAGTTGTGGAGGACGGTGGAGCCTTGGACGAACCCATGGACAAGTTGTTGAGTGTGGTGCAGTGGCCGTCTGTCGGCGGCGGGGAACCAGATCTGATGCGGCGAACGACGGCGTAGCGGGAACAACTCCTGTGCGGTGGATAGTTGCGACACTAGAGCGGAAGTAGTGAGGCGCAGGACAGCGTGGCCGGAGTAGTTCTGGTACGGTGCACGTCGGCGTCGGCATCATGGAGGCAGCTCTGCCTCGGCTTCAGCTGCTAAGTCCTTGAGGGCATTGCGGTTGCGGTTGCGCTGGACGACGACGTCGGGGTACCGGCTCCGGCGTGATGGAGGAGGGCGGCGGTGGATTGGCCGCTATCTGGTGGAGGACGGAGGAGGCTGGGGTTTCGCAGCTGGTGGAGAGGGCGTTTTCGCGCCCACGGAGTATGAATGGGGAAACGGAGGGAAGCGGGGAACTAAGGGGGGACAATGTTTCGGTTTGAGACGCGCTTGTTTGAAATTTGGGGAAAGTTACAAACTTTGCCCCCATCTAAAATTTCGGACATATTGCGGGTTGGGGGTAGGACAGTCATGTCAGGTGTCCCAAATGTGGGCGGGATAGATTTCGCCGAGCGCATGGTGTTAGGCGCCCACGGCGTATGAATGCTTCTCGGAGGCGGTTGAGACTGGCGTCTTGGTGAAGTTACAAACCTACCCCGGTTTAGACCTTTGGACATCGGGCCGATAGGCTACACGGGCCAGAGTCAGGACAGTAATTTCCTACCACCAAAACATTAGTCTCGCGCGGTTTCGGGTGACCAGAAGCCTATTTGGCGCTTCGTTCAATATTTGGGAGCAGAAGCATTAACGTTTTTCGGTTCTCTTGAATTGAACTTTCAGGATTTGTCAAACTTCACAAATCTTTACTCTTGAAAATCCTAAAGCTACGATTATTTTGGAATGGAGGGGGTACATTTGAATATACATTGTACACGAGTATATATTAAAAAATATGCAACTTACCTCAGTTCATGCATGGTTCCAGATATAATCTCCTTGGTTGCAAAAAAAGTTAGATATGCGTATGAATATATATAGCATGTTCAAACTCACAACAAAGATTGATGCCCCTTTTACATCTGATTTACAATGCCATTATCTCGGGTTCAAATAGATGAATGCACTTCCTATGAATTCGAATCTTCGAAACCCCCTTTATGTTGAATTCGACATGTATTCTATTTCGTAGCTAGCAATTTGGAATGTATCCATGCAAGTGACAAATGTATAAAGTGCTTCACACTAACAACATGGAGTGCACTAATTAATGTTTATATATGAATTGCAAAAGCATCCATTGCCTGTATTTCAAACCGCTCTCACTCTATGGATCGATAATATGAAATAAACACATGCACATGCTAGAATTCAATAGAGTATGGGTGTCTGATAGACCGATTTTCGTCCATACGCAATTTGCAAAATTCATGATCTCATCCAAAAATAATAATGCCATTTATATTTTAATTTAATGCGTAGAACCGCCTTTTACACGTAGATGCACTATGCCTCGCCCCGTTCTCACAAACGCGTTATATATCTCTCTATCTAACGCATAAGTGCACACACTTTATATGCATCGGCATTTCTCTTTCACACATGCTCACAATCTCTCTCAGGGTGTCGGGGTGTCTCACGCACATGCTCTCTCTGTTTCTCTCTCTCTCTTTCTGACTACTATGTACCACTCTTTTCACTAATCTCAGTTGGAAAACACTATTTCTCTCACATGCATATATACACATGCACGGTCTCTACTAGCCCTCTATACGCACATATATGTGCCTACGTGTCTCCCGCACGCACATTATCTTTAGGCCTCTCTCGCACACATTGCCCCCCCCCCGACACACCTCTCTCTTAGTAGTTGGCAGATATGATTTCATCATATCATTCGGTAGGATATCCCTGGCTGTTAGGCTGGATGGTAATACGAGGCAAAGTTTTACCCTAGTTCGGATCAGACCCTTGCAGTTGAAGAAAGAGCCTACTCCTGGTACTGTATATTAGTGATAGGGGTGTGTACAAGTACACGTGAATACCAGGCATTGTGCGTGTGTGTATACTATCGACGAACTAGCCCCCAAGCTTGTATAACATACTAAGGGCCTAGGGTTACAATCATATATAGTCGGCTTATCACCAGTGGGGATAGAGTCCTCCGCGACTCTGGTAGCTTCGTGTTGTACGCCGAGTCCTCCACATGGGTCTTCGTATAACACGTCTCGGTCCAACCTATATGTGGCGCAGGATGGAACCGACCCATGAGTCTTCATGTTGACCCACCACAACTAGAAATGATGTGCCCACCACACCACACACGCAATCGGCCACTAAGAAAATAAGCATATACAATAGTACAACGGTATCTAGCTCACGATACGTCTCCATATTTTGTTGATGACACTGACGGACTTTGCATTTGATGCGTGCTCCGTATTTTGTTGACGACACTTACGGTCATTGTATTTGAAGCGAAAGCACGATATGGTCACTGGACTTCAGAATAAGCTCATCACGGTCACCACATACATTTTGTCGTGCTAACCAACATGTGGTTGGATGGTTAGAGGACAGTGGTTTCTCGAGCCCACCAAGGTTAAAGTCCCGGTGCTCGCATTTATCTTGTGTTAATTTCAGTATTTTTCGGCAATGTGCGTTCAGCGGGAGGAGACGTTCCACTCGACTACGAGGCACCTATGGTGACTTCATAAAATCTCAAGATCATATATGCTGGCCCACTCTCTCGAAGGTGCTCATAGGGGTAGGGTTCGCGTGTGTGCGCTTATAGCGGTGAGTGATTGCGCGTATATATGAGCCCTTGCATCTGTATCGTGTTAAACAAACACATGTCATGATTATACGGTCACTGGCTCACCCGTACAACTCTGTATTTTGTTGATGACGAAATCAATTGACCAGTCAAATGTTCCACGCGGCGCAACTAGTGTTGCACCATCGGGGCGCGTAACCATGGGGCCCACCTGTCAGCCTGCATATGAAAGAAATAAAATGGTAGTTTGAGTCTGTACTGTGTTAATAAAATAGGAATACATTTTAGGGTGATCATACGGTCACTGGCTCACCATACAGCTCCGTAATTTGTTGATAACACGATCAAATGACCAGTCAAACGGTCCAAATTCAGCAGCGCACATTACCATAGGGCCCACCTGTCAGCGCGTATATGAAGGACATAAATGGTAATAAATTAGTGGTTGGTGAGTATTCAAAGTCGTGAGACCTCGGGTTGGCAGTCGCTGGCAGTTGGGGAGGGGGCGTTGATTGGGCGGTGGCGTGGGGATC